>NC_081347.1:30468204-30494960 GCF_029784015.1 Lycium ferocissimum | reverse complement strand
TCCCCCAAACCACCCCTTGGGATCTACACTTTCGCCCTATAAAGCTTCATACGGTGCCATTTGAATGCTATAATGATAGCTATTATTATAAGCAAATTCAATGAGTGGAAAATGATCATCCCAATTTCCTCCAAAATCTATCATACATGCTCGTAACATATCCTCAAGAATCTGAATGGTGCGCTCAGCTTGTCCATCAGTCTGTGGATGAAATGCTGTGCTAAGGCTCACTTGAGTCCCCAAACCCTCTTGGAAGGAATTCCAGAAATTAGCTGTAAACTGGGTACCTCTATCGGAGATAATAGATACTAGAACGCCATAAAGTCGCACTATCTCTTTAACATAGAGCTTTGAATAATCTTCTGCTACATACGTCGTTCTGACTGGCAAGAAATGAGCTGACTTGGTGAGTCTATCCACAATCACCCATATGGAATCATACTTACGTCGAGAACGGGGTAAACCTATAATAAAGTCCATGTTAATCACTTCCCATTTCCAAGTTGGGATTTCTATAGCTTGCAGCGATCCGCCCGACTTTTGGTGCTCTATTTTCACTTGTTGACAATTGGGACATTGGGCTACAAATTCTGCATATCTTTCTTCATCCCATTCCACCAATACATGGATTTAAGATCATTATACATTTTTGTTGCTCCGGGGTGGATAGAATAACGGGAACAATGAGCTTCTCTCAATATCTGGTGGCGCAAACCTGCCACATTAGGAACACATAACCTGCCTCGACATCGGAGAACTCCGTCTCCTATAATCTCAAATGATGACTCCTCTTTCGAGGAGTGTATCTCTGTACTGCACTAGCATGGCATCTTCGTATTGTCGCTCTTTCACTTCTACCACTAGCGGCGAAACTGTTGAATTCTGAATGGTAGTTCCCCTGCTACCTGAGTCCACTACTTTAACTCCTAGGCTAGCTAGCTGCTGGAGCTCACGAGTCATTTATCGTTTCTCTGATCGTACACCACATAAACTTCCCATAGATCTACGGCTAAGGGCGTCAGCCACAATATTTGCCTTTCCGGGGTGATGTAGAATATCAACATCATAATCTTTTAACAATTCTATCCATCGTCGCTGCCGCAAATTTAACTCTTTTTGCTTGAAGATATACTAAAGGCTCTTGTGATCTGTATAAATGTCTACATGAACACCATATAAATAATGTCTCCATATCTTTAATGCATGAAGTACTGCGGCTAATTCAAGATCTTGGGTTGGATAATTCTTTTCATGTTTTCTTAATTGCCTTGAAGCATATGCAATCACCTTGCCATGTGTTACACCTCAGAAAATTTTTCGTTGATGTACAGTGAATAGGCTAATGAAGAGCACGAAGTCTATGATGTTCCAATAAGTGAGAAATAGCATTTGATGATTCTAATTAAGATTTCCAAAGACATTGGAAGTGGGAGACCAAAAGTTGTTAAGGAAAACAAGAGTTACGTCATGCGTCGGGAAAGATTTACGAGTATCAAAGTAACGGTGATTTAATGAAGTTTTGGGGAAGAGTTGTAACATCCCTTAGATTGGTAATGAAGTGTTAAACAAGTGTTAAGAAGGTTCCGTAAGGATTGGAGATCAAACGAAGTGACGAGAACAAGTTCAGTGGCTGGTGGGTTATACGGCTCATTATACGGACCGTATAAAGTTATACGGACCGTATAATGGACTGTAGGACCATCACAGCGAACAACCTTCACTGGTGGAATTATACGGTCAGTTATACGAACCGTATAAATTTATACGGCCCGTATAATGGACCGTATAATGGTTCTAGTGAAGGGTGAGCGGAAGGATCTTTTTACGGTCACTTATACGGACCGTATAAAGTTATACAGACCGTATAAGTATCCGTATAACGACCGGACAGATCAGAAGACTGAGTTAATAAAAAGGGGACCAACTTCATTATTTCATTTCCACATTCCACACCTTCTCTCTAAAACTCTCTAGGATATTTCTCCCACATAAATTCAAGAGATATTAGTGGTCATTTACACCAAGTTAAGTGAGTCAAGTATGAGAAGCCCATTAAAGTTCATCCAAAGTAAGAAATCCAAGTGAAGGAAAACTAGGTTTTGCTCAAGTGTGGAAATTTGAGGTTCAATCCTACACCATCTAAGGTAAGTTTTATGGCATCTCCATGTTATTTGAAGTATTTGGAAGTTGAGACACTTGGATTGCATGAGGGAATAGGGAATAAATGTGTGAATAGTAACACCTTTGAAGAAATGTTTGGAACGAGTTATGATTCTTGATACTTTATGAATATAATCATATTATAGATGATATTGAGAGTATGGAAACCGACATTGTATGTAAATGAACGTATTGTCAAGATATGACTATGAATATGGATGACTTGAAGTAAATTGTGAAGTAAGAGTAATGTAGATGACTAAAAGCTATCGTGATGATATTGTGAACATTATTATTGATGTTTGGGAGTTGGTATGTAATACGAGGGAAGTAGTATAAATAAAGGAGATGCTGTCCGATTTTCTCTAGAATTGGTCATGAATGCTAAGCTATCTATCATCTAATATGAGTATGCACTTCAATGAAGGTAGAACGTGAGCTTTGAAGAAGCACGTACAAGCGATAGAATAGTTGCACGTAAAAGGTATGTAAGGCTAACCCTTCTTTCATAAGGCATGGTTCTTTGGCCCAATGTTCATCCTCTTATGAGTTCATGATACTCTCTAAAGATCCTAGCTGGAAGCTATTAAGCTAACGACGCTCAAATGATATGATTGTGCCAAGTCCCTTATGTGATGAGTAGTACTCCACGGATAGGAAGTAATGAATGACGATAGTAACAAGATTAAGGATAGATATGAGCTTGTGTGTATGTATGCCCATGTGAGGCTATTGCGAACCCCGAGCTTATATGGCCAGGTAGAATACGATGAATATGTATATCTATATATAACGACGCGCGCACACCACTGCAGTTGGGTACGAATAACACTGAGCCTTGGTAGGGCCAGATACGTATGACACTGAGCCTTGGTAAGGTCGGGTACGTGAAACACCAAACATTCGTGGTCGGGTACGCAATATAATAGCTATTTATATGACATCTATATGATTACAATTATGCTATGTATATGACATCTATACGAGTACGATTATGCTATGTATATGACATCTATATGAGTACGATTATGTTATGTATGCGACATCAATAAGAGCATGAATATGTTAAGACCATGTAAGTGCTATGATGATGATGCCATTATCTCCCATCTTATGTTATCTCATATGTTATCCGTTACACTTTCGTATTGATATTGATCATGCTTTACATACTCAGTACATTCTCCGTACTGACGTCCTTTTGTTTGTGGACGCTGCGTCATGCCCACAGGTGGCTAGGGAGACAAACTTGATCCATAGCTGTATTTTCTCAGGGACTGCATAGCGGAGCTCCATTTCATTCGGAGCTGCAACTTTTGGTATAGATTCTTTTATGTATATATTCATGGGAACGGCGGGGTCCTGTCCCGCCCATATGTTATGATATGATGTATCCTTCCTAGAGGCTCGTAGACATTGTGTATATGGTTAGATATGCTCGGCCTTGTCGGCCTATATTTTAGGATGTTGTTTTGATCGCCTCATCGGTGCATGTACATTTATATGGGCATAGATATGTTGTTGCCCAATGAGATTAGAACGATGAATGAAAAGTATGATATGATTATGTGGCTCACCTAGAATGTGATGTATAAGTATGTTAAGGGTGCCCGGGTGGGCTAGCACCGGGTGCTCGTCGCGGCCCCAAGCTGGGTCGTGACACCATGTTGCATCAATACACGGCCTAGCCCAACGCCCGAAGCATCGCAATAAACAACATAACCTTCCAATCCTCCGGAAGTGTCGGGACTGGGGCACCAACTCGTCCCTTAGCTCTTGAAACTACGTTCACAAGACCGTCCATTGAAACTTTGCCGATTTCGGGTCAACTTTGTAAGTGGTGCGAAATAGAAGAAAAACCTCCAACAAATCTTCGTAATAACCTCGCTAAGCCCGGTAAAAGTCGCGTACCTCCGTAGGAGTTGTAGGCCTTGGCCAAGTCTTTACGGCCTCTATCTTTTGGCTATCTACCCGAATTCCATCGGCTGAGACAATGTGCCCAAGAAATGTCACTGAGTTCAACCAGAACTCACACTTAGAAAATTTTGCAAATAACTCTCGAGTCTGAAGAACTCTGAGGACAGTACGCAAATGATCCGCATGTTCTATCTCGGATCTGGAATACACCAAGATGTCGTCGATGAACACAATCATGAACAAATCTAGAAAGGGCCTGAACACATCATTCATTAAATCCATAAACACTGCCGGTGCATTAGTTAGCCCAAATGACATTACCCGGAACTCAAAATGGCCATATCTTGTTCTGAAAGCTGTCTTAGGGATATCTTTCTCCCTAACTCTCACTTGATGATACCCGGATCTCAAGTCTATGTTGGAAAATCATTTGGCGCCTTGTAATTGGTCAAACAAGTCATCGATCCTTGGAAGAGGATATTTATTCTTAACTGTCACTTTGTTCAATTGCCGATAATCAATGCACATTCTCAAAGAGCCATTGTTCTTTCGGAAAAACAATACGGGTGCTCCCCACGGGGATGAACTAGGCCTATTAAAGCCTTTCTCAAGGAAATCTTTCAATTGCTCCTTCAACTCTTTCAGTTCTGCGGGAGCCTTTCTATAAGGAGGAATAGATATAGGCTTAGTGTCTGGCAACACATCAATAGCAAAATCAATCTCCCGCTCGGGAGGAAGGCCTGGAAGCTCTTCCGGGAATACATCCGGAAATTCATTCACTACGGGAACTGACTGAAGAGTCGGCGGTTCAGCTTCTACATCTTGAACTCAAACTAGATGATAAATGCAACCTTTTGTAATCATTTTCCTTGCCTTTAGATAAAAAATAAACCTACCCTTTGGTGACGCCGTGTTTCCTTTCCATTCTAAAACGGGTTCTCCCGGAAATTGGAAGCGAACCATATTCATTCTACAATCGACATTGGCGTAGCAAGAAGCCAACCAATCCATGCCCATAATAACATCAAAATCCACCATTTTTAACTCATGCAAGTTAATCATAGTACGACGATTACAAATCACAATTACACAATTTCTATATACTCGGCTAGCTATTACTGATTCACCCACGGGTGTAGACACCTCAAAAGGTTTAATCGACTCCGGTTTGATTCTAAACCGACCCGCAATATACGGAGTAACATATGACAATGTGGAGCCGGGATCTATCAAAGCATATACATCATGAGAAAGTACCGATAATATACCTGTGACCACATCAGGAGAAGACTCGAGATCTTGGCGTCCAGCCAAAGCATAAATACGGTGCTGAGGACCGCTAGAACTGGGGACTCTCCCCCTGCCTCTACCACGGCCAACTGGCGCGTGTGAACCTGGCCCCATAGGGCGTGTAGATGCTGAAGATCCGGCTACTGACCCTGAAGGCTGGGTCCTACCTCTGCCACTAACTGAGGGGCAATCACGCATAACATGGCCTGGTCGACCGCATGAATAGCAAGCGTCGGAGCCCAATCTGCACGGACCCCAATGTAACTTCCCACACTGGGAGCATCGTGGTGCGGGTGGCCTCGCCTGACCCGAATCACCTCTGAACTGAGATCCCGAAAAGCTCTGACTCAGCCCGGGATGAGTACCGTAGAGGCGCACTAGTCATAGAATAGCCCGAATGTCTAGAAGACTGCGGTCTGTGCCCACCTCTAAACTCACTCATTGGACCCGAAGATCTAGCCCTCTTGCTATGCCCTCTAGCGTGCTCACTTCTTTGTTGTTGCAAGCTTTCTTCTAAATTTTGAGCATGGGCTTGGATGCGTGCAATATCCATATTGTCCTGAAGGGATGCGTCAAACATCTATCCATCAAATGTGGCCCTAGGCCTTTCACAAACCTGTGCACTCGGTCACCCAAATCCGTCACCATGGCCGAAACATACCTAGCCAAGGAATTGAAGCGGAGACTATACTATAGAGCACTCATGCTCCCTTGCCTCAAATTTAGGAACTTATCGGCTCTAGCTCGCCGAACTTTGGGGGCAAATAATGTCGAAGAAACGCATCTACAAACTCTTGCCATACTGGGGAGGTGTATTGGCCCCCGTGAAGCCATCCAAACCGTGTACCAACATACCGCAACATCCCTCAATCTATAGGACGCTAGCTCTACCGATTCGGTGTCTGAAGCATGTATCAACCGAAGCGTCCTCATCATATCGTCAATGAAATTCTGAGGGTCCTCTTCCGGCTTTGATCCAAAGAATTTCAAAGGGTTCAAACCAATAAAGTCACGGGCTCTTGCACTAACAGCCCCATCACCTTGCCCTGAACTTGACCTCTGAGTCTGGGCCGCAACCAATTGAGTCAGTAAATTAATGGCCTCTTTTACATCTTGGCCTGAAGCATTCGGTGGAGGGAGGTCTGAGGTGCCGGAGGCGGGAGGCTCCCTCACGCTCCTCTAGTATAGGCACTGATTGGGAAGACTGAGATTGAGCCGCGCTTTGGGACTCACTTTCTTCTACTACCGGTGGCGGTGCTCTTTCAGCCCGCTTTTCTGCCACCGTCTTGCCCTTTTGGGGCCGCTTTGAAGGCTTTCTCTTTCTGAGCATTTCGAAATACACAACACATCGTTAAGTAACAAGAAGTTCTTACCTCATAGCTCTATCGCACGATTTCTTATGAAGAAAGAAGGTCATTCATTCCTAAAATGTCCAGACTTCTTGTTTATAAGTGTGGCGCGCAACACACCATAACCAAGACTCTACTAGACACGGCTCGTAGACACACCCTAGGACTGAACTGCCCTGATACCACTTTTGTCACGATCCAACTTGAGGGCTGCGATGAGCACCCTGTGCTAGCCCACCCGGGCACCCTTAACATACTTATACATCACATTCTAGATGAGCCACGTAATAATATCATGCTTTTCATTCATCATTCTAATCTCATTGAGCGACAAACATATCTATATCATTGATAACATCAATGCTCATATAAATGTACATGCGCCGACGGGGCGATCATACAACATCCCAAAATATAGGCCGACAAGGCCGATCATATCTAACCATATACACAATGTCTACGAGCCTCTAAGAAGGGTACATTATATCATAACGTATGGGCGGGAAAGGACCCCGCCGTGCCCATGAATATATACACAAAAGAATCTATACCAAAATTTGTACCCCAAACGAAAATGGAGCTCGCCATGTAGTCCCCGAGAAAATACGACTATGGAGCCGAGTCCGTTCCCCGGCCACTGGCGTGGCATGACGCAGCGTCCACAAAAAGGACGCGCACGAAGAATGCACCGAGTATGTAAAGCATGATCAATATCAATATGGAAGCGTAATGGATAACATATGAAATAACATAAGTCAGTAGATAAAGCATCATCATCATAACACTTTCGCTTCCCATGGGACGTTCCATTTCTATTTCGTACTCGCGTACATACATTCATATTCTTGCTCATTTACCTTTCGTATCTACTTTCATATTCGTATTCACATCTCCTTTCATACTCATGCTCATATCATATACATTGCATATTCATATCCCTTACTTGGCACTTACATAGTCTTAACATAATCGTACTCTAATGGATGTTATATACATAGCATAATCGTATTCATATAGAGGTCATATACTTAGCTTATCCGTACTCATATAGATGTCATACATATAGCTTATTCGTACTCATATAGATGTCATACATATAGCTTATCCGTACTCATATAGATGTCATACATATAGCTTTTATATAGCTTACCCGACCACGAAGGTTCGGTGTTTCACGTACCTGGCCCTACCAAGGCTCAGTGCCTGGCCCTACCAAGGCTCAGGGTGGTTATTCGTACCCAACTGCAGTGGTGCGCGCGCGTCGTTATATATAGATATACATATTCATTATATTCTACCCGGCCATATAAGCTCGGGGTTCACAATAGCCTCTCATGGGCGCACATACATATATACATGTACATAACTATCATATTCTACCCGGCCATATAAGCTCGGGGTTCACAATAACCTTTCGTGGGCACACATACATACTAGCTCATATCTATCTCTTAGCCTTCTTACTGTCGTCATTCATAACCTTCTATCCTTAGAGTATTACTCGTCGTATAAGGAATTTAGTACAATCATATCATTTGAGCATCATTAGCTTAATAGCTTCTTGAGCTAGGATCACTAGAGAATATCATGAACTCATAAGAAGATGAACATTTGGCCAAAGAACCATGCCTTACGAAAGAAGGGTTAGCCTTACATACCTTTCGTGCAATTATTCTATCACTTGAGCGTTCTTCTTCAAGGCTCACGTTCTACCTTCATTGAAGTGCATATTCATTAGATACTAGATAGCTTAGCATTCATGACTAATTCTAGAGAAATTTGGGCAGCATCTCCTTTGTTTATACTACTTCCCTCGTATTACATATCAACTCCCAAACTTCAACAATAACGTTCACAATATCATCACAATAGCTTTTAGTCATCTACATTACTCTTACTTCACAATTCACTTCAATATTCCATATTCATAGTCATAACTCGACAATACGTTCATTCACATACAATATCATTTTCCACACTCCCAATAGCATTTATAACATGATTATATTCATAAAGCATCAAGAATCATCACTCGTTCCAAACGTTTACTCAAAAGTGCTACTATTCACACATTCATGACCCATTTCTTATATTCTTTCGTAATCCAATTGTTTCAACTTCCAAATAATTTAAACAACATGGAAACATCATAAAACTCACCTTAGATGGTGTAGGATTGAACCTTGGTTGCATATACCTCACTTGAGCCAAACCCTAGATTTTCCTTCACTTGAATTTCTTGCTTTTGATGCCCTAGAAGTGTTAGAGAGAAGTAGAGAGATGTTGGAAATGAATAAATGAAGTTGGGAACACATTTAAAGACTTGAAACATTTCAGTCCGTCGGGTGTTCCACGGACTATTCCACGGTCCGTGGAACCCAAAGGTGGTCCGTGAAAATGGTCGTGGTTCATGACCCGGTCGAGCTTGGCTTCTCTGCGGGGCGGTTCCACGGACCCATCCACGGTCCGTGGAACACACCGCTGGCCGTGGAACCGGCCGTGAAACTCACCTGCCACACCAAGTTCGTTCCCGTCGTCTCGTTTGATCTCCAATCCTTATGGAACCTTCTTAGCACTTTTTATCACTTCATTAACAATCTAAGGGCGTTATAACTCTTCCCCAACACATCATTAAGTTGTCATCAACTTACTACTCATAAATCCTTTCCGATACTTATCGTATACATGTCCTTCTCTTGGCAACTTTCTCATCTAACATCAAATGTCTTTCAAATCTCATTTAGAATCATCAATTGCTATTTCTTACTTATTGAAACATCGTATACTTCATATTCCTCATTAGCCTATTCACTGCGCATCAACGGAAAATTTTCTGAGGTGTAACAAGGCATCACAAGCCTTCATAGATATGATTGTCAAAGGGGAGTATCTGCGACTAGTGAGAGGCTTTTTAAGGAGCAGCTTCAGCCTTAGTACAACTCCTTTTTTATCTTGTCAATAAAGTGCCGATTCTAAGGTCTGAAAGGAGATGTATGGCCTCTGTTGCGGACCTGGTCCTTCTCGAATCCCTAGCAACTTTCAATCTGTTAGTCTGCCTGCTCTTATAATTGAGCATATGATCAAAGTGGTTAATGCTAGATAGGGAAAGCATGGTCTCCCATATGGATTTTTCTTGACTTAGGTTTTTAGTACTTGCATGTTAAGACTGTTAAGGCTACTATAGGGACTAGAAAGCAGATGGTCGCCATGGGAACTTTAGAGGAATGTGAGTGTTTGGAAAAGAAGGGAGGTATTGGCAGCAATTCAATCATTTCTAGCCTGGTTGAGGCTCAAGAGCAGGCCACTATAGAAATTGAAAGGCTCTAAGCTAAGAATGCCATCTTGAAAGCACAGCTGGCTTCAAAGGCACAAGAACCTGGTCCCGGTAATGAAATGGCGATTTTTAATGCTGCGTTAAGGCTGAAAATGCTGAGTTGAGACAAAAGCTTGATGTGCTACGTGATCAAATGATCTAGGATCAGAAGGCTTCCAGTGAGAGATGTGATAAACTCCCCAAGGCTTTCGCTCCTTAGTTCCTTCCTAGCTTTTCTTCAATCTCTATGTCCCTTTAGCCCATTCCTCTCCTGTTAAATCCCTATTTTGTTTACTCCTATACTTTTGATGATATTGGTACTTTTGACATTTTAATTATCATTGCTTGTGCTGTTTTGACTGCTAATTTTTTGCTATGCTTAATGGTTACTATTTCATGGGCATTTACTCTGGATTATGCAATGCTTTCTATCTGTTGATTCTTGTTTTTGCTCATGTTGTGTTGCCCCAGTGACCATGAGTTAATATCACTGAACTTCTTTATGCTTGTGCCACTTATATAACTCATTTCGATGATGCCAAAAGAGGGACAGTTTCTGGGGGGAATTGGATTGATATGCTGATATGTTGATGCTGAAAGTTCCAAGGGTAAAATTCAAATGAAATAGATGTTAACATGTTATTTCAAGTTGATCCACAGGGGGAACTAGTAGGGAACCTGGTTCTCAGGGGGAATTTCATTTATGGGTTTGTCATCATCAAAAAAGGGGAAATTGATAAGTTATGCCATTTTGTGTTTTGATGATTTGACAAACACTTGAGGGACCTGGTTCTCAATTACGTCCCTTTAATGTCATATAGTTAAAGCACTACAGCTATAAAGCTCGATCGCACTCTTGTTCCGGGTGACCGCAACAAGACAGCCACCGCAATCGGCAGCTTTGCTAAAGGCCAAACCTGTGGCTAAAGGCCAATATCAAAAGATGAAATGTCCCTATCCATGGTTATATGCTTCTCACATGCTCCCCAATACATATAGAACATGTTACAAGGTTTAACCTAACACATGCAAATCAGAAAAAGATATTCTCTCAAGTGTAGCCGCCACTGTTCTCTAGGTGCTCTCAAGAACAAAAGCTTCATCAAACTCAAGGACCAGATCCCAACAACTGAAGATGTCTTAATTCATAGGTTTGTTTAGTCTTTTGTCTTTTGGTTCTCCATTAGTAATCTTACACTACTTTCAAGAATTGTTATTGTAGGAAGTTTCTCAACCTTTGTTATTTTGTTGTCTTGGCTAGAGTTAGTCAAAGGCAGTAGTTTTCTTGGCTAGAGTTAGTCAAGGGTAGTTGGTTACTTGGCTAGAGTTAGTCAAGTGTTGTAGCTTACAATAGAGCTATTATGAGGTGTGAGGGTTTAAGAGTTTTAATTCCTAGGTTGCAAAGGTTGTAATCTGAAAGTTGATCAGTTAGTAAAGTTGAAATCTTACTCCGGTGGGTCGTGGTTTTTAATCCCTTGAGCAAGGATTTTTTCACGTAAATATTTTGTCTCATTTACTTTCTGTTGTGTACTCGAGGGAACAGATAGAGAACCTGGTTCTCTATACTGTTTGGTGGAATCTTAGTTTCTATCACAGGTAGTGGTCGAAGCCAAGCGAGTGACCATGGCTGGTTGGGTTGAAACCTCATTTCTACTCAGATGAGTTTCCTTTTGAACTTCTGGACCATACAACTCTCTTGACAAGAATGGGAAACCTTTTGTATTTGGCCAAACCCCATACGACCCTTGTGGTCAGCAAGATATTTCAGTGAAACAACTTAATTAACAACATGTTTGGCCTAGCAGTTTTGAAGCCAAAAATGTATTATTATTTTTTTAAAAGAATATTTTTTTTTTAAAAGAATATTTTTTTTTTGGATATTTGAGGTGTTTAGCCAATTAGTAAAACTGTTTTTAAGTAGAATCATGAACAATTTTTCTACAGTTGGGGCAGAAGCACAAATATATTTTTTTTCAAGACAAAAATATCCCTACCATAAATACATATTTACCAAGTATATCCCTCATTAATCCATTAATTTTTAATTAAGAATTTTTGTGTTGAATTTTAATTTGTGGAATAATTTTGAATTTTATTTTGATTGTAGTTTTTTAGTATATTAAATCATCGTGTTGATATTATATCAATATTTAATATTTATTCTTTATTTATCATGTCTTATTAACTGAAAAATTATATGTTAAATTTTAATTAGATAGAAGTAAAAACTTATTTGAAGTCTTCCATAACAGATATTTAAAATAATTTCTCTCTGTAAAATAATTTTGATAGTAAACGTTTATTGATACTTGTCCTTTTTCGTAATTTGACACTCAAAAAGCACTTTTTCAAGAAGATTAGTCCAACACGATTTGTTTATTAAAAAGCAGTCAAAAGCGCTTTTCAGATGAATTCGCCAAACACAAACCGTTTCTCACTAAAAGTACTTTAAAAAAAAAAACTTTTCTCAAAATAAACAGTTTTTAGTCGTTAGGCCAAAAGCCTTTTACACACTCAGACTATATTGAAGTTGTTATGATTATACGCTTTCTAGACAATCAACTAAAATTAAAAAGTATATATAATACACTCGCAGTTGACCTGTCATAATTAAAAGAGGACATGTGGCATTTGGTGCAAAATAATAATTTTAAAATAAATGTAAGAAAAAACTATTTAATATAACAAATAAATTTTAAGTAAAAACTAATATTTCAAAAAAGGAAAAAAAATCTATTTTCTAAACCCTACACATTATTAACACTAAAAACACATTTACCTAAAGACTCCCCACGAAGACCCGAAGACAATCCCAAAATTTTCATAAAATAAAGTAACCCATTTTAAATCTTCAAGCTTTCTAAAGAACCCATTAATGGTGTTTTGATGAGCTCCTTTGATTTTCTTTTTCTTTTTATTAAGCGAGAGAGCACGAAATTGGGTTCGTTTATGGAATTGAGTTTGTTTATGGTAAAAATTGTATTAAAAGGTAAGAATAGTGGCAACATTGAAGGTGTGGAAAGAAGATAAAACACATGATTTTAGAACCTACATTGAAGGAATTTAAGCTTAGGAAATGGCTGGGGAAAAGGGGAAGAAGAAGAGCAAAAATAAAATAAAAACTGACTAAATAAAGTCGTTCACGCGCCACTAATAAGTGTATCACACTCACTATGCCAAGTCAGCAAAAAATGTCTAAGTGGCACAGTCGGGACCTACCATAGGTGTCAAATGAAACAAGTCTTAGTTGAGGTGTCTAAGTGAAAGATATTGGTGACCACAAGGGGCCCCCGATGGGTTTGGACTTTGTAATTTTTGGGTAGAACATGTGTATTATAATGAAGCGTCAAATTTAATTATATAATAAGAGTGAGCCCTTGGTATGACCAAGGGCATTCCCATAAATTAATTGATGCTTGGGGTTATTTCTATGTTCCACACATCTGTTTTTTATGTTCCCATGTGGTGCGGTGCTGTAAGAAAACTCCCTTTCCATTCACTTTTATACCTTTTTAGTAAAGTAAATATACATTTGGCTATTTCACTGGTTTACGGAAAATCTTCTTCCTTCATAGAAGAATTGTGGAAAAAGCCCCTTTCTTCAGAGAAGAAAAAAGTCTTGCTTCGTTTCTTCTTCTTCTTTTTCTTTGTTTGCTTAGTTTTCTGGTGGTGGGTTTACTTCTTCTTCCTTTCCATCTTCTCTTTATGAATTTTACCGGTGTTTTCCCTTATGAATTTTATGGTGTATTCCCTTATATTAGAAATTAGAAAAGACCAAGCTCCAAAAAATTTAATTGAAGCAAGATCGAAACACATGCATGATTCAAAAAATCAGAGGAATAAAGAAATTTATGAAAATAGAAATTATAAAATTTTGCAATGAGAAACCCAGTTGAAGAATACAGTGTTATTGTAGGTAAATTTGGTGATTATACGAAAAGAGGGAAAAAATGAAATTACACAACATGCATGTTGAAAATCCAGTGGAAAACTGCTAAAAATGTGTTCTAGGAACCGGTGGCGGAGGTAGGGAATCGACGGTCATAGTGTTTGTCTAAGACAATGGCTTTTGTCTGGTTTTAGAGTTTTAAAATGGGAGGACTTAAATGAGAGGAGAGTAAAGGAATAAAAAAGGCACATTCAGTAGAGTCAACTTGGAATCCTATCGGACAATGGCTCAATATAAAGGAAGATGGAAGATATTATTTACCCGTAAATGAAACAATACTAACGAAAATGTGTTCGCCGAGTTTAAAACTGCTAAAATCGATAAAGATTTCAACGTACCTAATTTTTCCTCTCTGAAATTGAAAATCTAAGCTTGAGTTTTTGCCATACATGTATCTGATACTGAAATTTATGGATTTTGGTCTGTTATGATTTTTGCTTACTTCTTCTTCCTCTTTGCTGCATTTCAGATTACTTTGTTGACTTTCAATATAGCAATACTGATCATTTGTTTAATTCAACAGGAAGATAAGGGTCGGCCACTTTGGATTCCGCAAGATTTTCAAAGTCAAATTTCCTCAAGAGAAGAAAGCAGGAAAATACTTTGATTGATAGTGGTAAGTTCTCGATTTCTTTCATCCTGTATGTTTAGTTATAATGCTCAATATTTGCTCCTTTTATTCTACGTTATGGTAAATTGACACGTGTGCTTTAAGATCAAATTAAACATTAAGATTGAGAAAATTTCATCTCTAACAAAATAACTCTATTAAACACTTGACATCAGATGCCTGACAACAAAAGAAAGATGGCCGTAACCCAAATTAGGCAGACAAGTGAACGTTCATGTCTCTCTGCTAAAAATAGTGAAAGAAACCTTAGACGCCATATTTCTTACCAGGAAATGCCAGCTAAACAAAAGGAAGCTCTGCTAGAATGACATCGCGTAGACTATTCTGCAAGAATGAGTCGTCTTTCTCCTTCAAACATGATTCCATTGCCGACTACTAGCTTCATTAGAGACGGACTTTCTGCTCCTTCTGCCAAGAAACAACCAACTCAATGTGTCAGTGTGTATGAAATAGGTTAGCATAAATTAACTTTTAGAATTTAAAAGTATAGCTAGATAGTTATTCACTAGACGCTCATACATTCAATCTTATAGGATTAACATCCGGAATATGTAATCACTGTTCTGACTTACACCAATCGCCACTAACTATCAGTGGTCTTTTTGTACCAAACTGTTACATTACTTATTCCATCCTTTTAGGTTTGACTCTTACTAAACTAGACTAGGATTCTGTAGGGCGCAAATCAACACCGATGGGTTGTTAGACTATCAAATAACTACTTTGTAGTCCTTCTGTTTTAAAGAAAGTTCCAAACTGCAAATTTTGTTAAGCTAGGAGATTTTAATATGACCTTCCTACCTTCTATTATAGTAAAGGTTCAGTGAAATTAGTTTCACACCAGTTACCTTCCGAGTTAAAAAGCCTTTACTTTGGTGTCACTGATGAATCCAATCATTTTCGTACTTATATAAGAACATACAATAACATGTTTGCATTTACTTCACTTGGAGTAAAGTAAAATAAGGAATTAGCAACAAGAACTCAAGGTATCTATACCTTTAAAGTTCAAGGACAGACGTACCATTTTATAAACAACCTCATTCCCACCAATAATGAATCAAGAAACTTATAGCTTTATTTTTGTGACAATGAGAATGATATGGTTAACAAAATGGCCTTTTCAAAAAATCTGAACAGATCGGTTATTGTAAAGTTGGTAGACATTCTAAAAGTTAATCTATACTCTATGTTTCCGAAATCTTTAGCGGGCACTCCAAACCTGTCTAATTTCTACATCGCACTTAAATGTGATTCTTCCTTGTACTAACGAACATACAATTTACCCAATGTCTCAGAAGTTGCAGCTATGTAGGTTGACTACTACTCAAATAATACTATGTTGACACCGCATATTCGAATTTCCACCAATGCAATAGTAGCCAATTGGTACGCTATCATTATGGTTGTTATGACCCATTACAATATCCTTTGTTGTTTCCCTACGGAGAAAATGAGTGACACTGTGGCATCCAAAAATTTGTGCAAAAACTATCACGACCCATTTTCACTAAGTCGTACGGGTACCTACCTTTCCCACGTTGGTAGGTGAACCCTTATCCCAACAATCATAAAACACAAATAAAGCGGAAGAAGATAAAATAGCGTAAGTCTCAATGATAATAATATAAAGAAATGCGGAAGTAATGGGAATCCAACTCCAGTATCTGGTCTGGTCGTACAAGAGCATCTACCAAATACTACAAGTCTGAATAATACATAATATCTCAAAAGATGTCTTGAAATGGATATAAGACATAAATAGTAAGAAGAGTCTTCAGGCAGCGAACATCCTCATGCTCACCCTGAAGAGACTCGAATCAGTAATCCTCGAATATCAACCACGAGGGGTAGAAGTAGATCCAACCTGATCCTCTGCATTCATAAAGAATGCAACACGTGCGGGTCAGTACAAACAACAAGTATTGGTAGGTATCATAGGCCGACTAAGACTACCTAACGTATATAAAGATGACAAAGCAAGATAAACATGTAAAGCAATAAGGTACAAGTTAACACGAATCCATAACCACAGTACAAGTCATCACCTATGTTATAGAATATAAACCCAACTATGCCAAGTATCAGTATAACAATTCCGAACCACAGTATCACAATCATATCACAACGAGTCATCACCTATGTTATAGCGTCTAAACCCAACTGTGCCAAGTCTCAGTATAACCATTCTGAACCAATGTATCACAATCATATCACAATGAGTCATCACCTATGTTATAGCATCTAAACCCAACTATGCCAAGTCTCATTATAACTATTCCGAATAGTACATCACAATCACATCACAACTATGTCACGTAAAACCAAAAGGCACAATGCTATGCAATGAAATATGTAATATGGATGCAATGCCAATGCAGTCTTTGTACAACATGTCCCGAACGGAATACCTCCACGTCTCAATGATCTTGACCCATGGGGAACCCGCGAAGTCCATATACCACTCGTCCCGGCAACAACCTCGGCGACGAGCACTCTCGATCCCGACAAGAGACCTCAGGCATCGAGCACTAATTCATTCCTGGAAAGAGACCTCGGGCAACATACACTCATTTAGTTCCGGTAAATTATCTCGAATCACGGACTCTCATCTTTCTTTTACGCTCTCCAGCAAAGACCTCGGAGGCTACACTCTCTCACTTATCATCATCAGGACCATAACCATGCAATATATATGTTTCATAGAAATGAGTATGAATACGATGCAATATAATATCAACAACCAATTCAATCCCAAACAGTACCACACATGGCACACAAGTAATATCAATAATAAGGCTACATAATGAGCCACAATGGAATCACAATTCTCATCTCAATATCAATCAAGTAAGTACCGCAATATCATAGCCATGATTTATCACTACTGACCAATATCCGATATCTCAACGTGGCAATGAGCCAATAAGTAAATAGAACAAGATAGGTCAACAATGCAACGGGGTGGCTAGCCCCCAAATCACACAACAAGGCCCAACCTAAGCTAATATCCAACCCAACGTCATACCCAAGGTTTACGTGCATTCTCCGACAATATCATCTAAACATACGCTTCGCTAATCGAAGTTTCACCATAAGGTAAACCGTAACCTACCTGGAGAGCCGAGCAGTAAAGTCTCCAATAGACAAACCTTAGTCTTTCCCTTCCTTTGAGCCTCGAGATAATGGAAGTCTAAACATATCCAAATCATGAAAGTCGAATAAAGAAGAAACATCATTCAACCTTACTACTATTCAAGACCCAAATCCCAACTTATGGAATGGGGTTTATGAACTAAAGAGATGAAATTAGAAATCTATAGGTGTCAACATGAAATTAATGCTCTAGGTGATCAATTCTCATCAATTATAAGCTAGAAGAACTAACAAATCACTTAAATTCAGGTTCTAGACAAAACCCCCCAAATTTGGGTATGAACCCTAACTTCCAATTCCATAAATTAGCTACTAATTAGGAAGGAATCATGCATTAATAGTTTTTAATCATCAATTCCATGCTTAATGAAGCTAACTCAATCAATAAATCAAGATTTAATAGCCTAGAACGAAGAACCCATGGAACCCACTTTTAATCCTCAAGCTCTTAGTGAAACTAGCATGATTAATCGATTCCTAAGGTGATTAATGGAACAAGGAATGGAAATGAAGGTGAAAGAACTTACCACAATGATTTTCTATGAAGAACAGCCTTGGATGCTCCCAAAAAGCTCTAAAGTCGGAGTGGTATTGAATGAAGGACTTAGGGCTTTTAACACACATTTAATGAATCTAATTGCCCGTCACCCGCTTTAGTGCCCCCTCCAGCGCTTCAGCAGCACCGCTTCCGCGGTCCCATGACCGCTTCTATGGTTATGCCCAAATACACAAGCCACTACAGCGGTAGGGTAACTGCTAAAGCGGTACCACTGCCGCGGTCCTTATGCCGCCATAGCGGGCACCAGACACCAAAAACTCCCAAGTTTTCACTAATTCAACCCGAAATCTCGACTATTACCTGAGACCATCTGCTCACAAACTATATATTCATACATACATAAAAATGCGCTACGAACGCACTCGTGGCCTCAAAATTCCCAAAAGAGGTCTCGTAGACCGAGTCAGCCCCTGATACCTTATAACCAACTTCCCAACCCAAGTCCCAAAATGCAGCCGAGTATATTGGGAACCGAACTAAATATACACATAAGTTATAAATGACCATCCGGACCTCTCGGAATCGACGGATTCCCGAAAAAGGTCCGTTTACCCAAAAGTCAACTTTAAGTCAACTCTTTTTCGCTTTATGCCCAAATTTCCACAAAATCGCCCAAATCATATCCAAAGACCTTTGGAAGCGTGTCAACGGTCCCCTCGAGTCAAATGTGAGCTAAACAAGCTCGGGAAAGGGTCAAAAGCATTGAAAAAGCAATAACGACCAAATGGGTCATCACAAAAACATAGCTCTTCCAGGAATTGTTCTTCCCACAATCATGAGCAACTTCTCTGTGTCTCTAACTAGTGCTCAATTGATGGTTACTTAACATAGAAGAAGAAATCTTGCAGAAAGAAAGACGAAAGAAAAATAATGTCATGTCGTGAATATTCTTTGCTAAAAACTTCAAATTAGAGACAATGAAGATAATGGAACGTTACATTCTGGAAGGTTATTCTAGCAATATTTTGTAGATGAATTTATAAAAGTTGAAACACAAAAATTGGACTTTTTGTTATTCAATCAAGATTTGTTTAGGATTGAAGTATTGGCAGGACCTAGGGATCTTCTAAGGTAGGAGAAAGAGGCACTTCAAAAATTGGCATAAATACATTCCTTCCAGCTAGCTTTACTGGAGGTCCAAGAGATATGCAGGGTCGATATATGGACGCTTTTGCATTAGCATAATACTTTGGTAAACCTTATATCTTCCTAATGATGACATGTAATCCTTCATGGCCAGAAATAGAAGATTTCTTACTACCGACTGATGAAGTCCAAAACAGACTAGATTTAATAAGCCAAATATTTAAAGCAAAGGTAGAAGAACTAAAGTCAGTTATGGTTAAAAAGGTATATTTGGAAAAGTAGCAGCTTTTATGTACACTGTAGAATTCCAAAAATGACGTCTTCCGCATGCTCATTTCCTTATCATACTTGCTGATTAATACAAATTATTGACCCCTGAAGCTTATGATAAAGTTGTTTGTGCTGAAATACCAGACCCTGACACAAATTATTATTTGCATTCCTTGGTTATTAAGCATATGATGCATGGTCCTTGTGAAAGTTTAAATCTTAAAAATCCATGCATGATAAAGACAGAACACTGTAAATTTAAATACCCCAAAAGTTATGTCGTTGAAATGTCTAAAAGTAAGAATTCCTTACCCATTTACAAAAGGCGAGGTATGGGAAATTTTTTCAAGGTTAGAACTCAATGACAATTCATGGGTTGTTCCTTACAATCCATATCTATTAAGTAAGTTCAATTGTCACATGAATATTGAAATTTGCTCGGATGATAAAGTTTTCAAATAAATCTATAAATACATATATAAGGGGCATGATAAAATTGCTTTCCACGTACACGGTAATAAGTCTTATATAGATATAGAAGAAATAAGAGTCTATTGATCAGCTACGTCACGACCCAAATTACTTAGTCGTGCGGGCACCTACCATTTCCACCTTGGTAGGCAAACCATTCCCTTAACTAACATACAAACTATAAATGCGGAAGAACGATGTAAATGACAATAAATCTCAATATCATTTAAAGGAGAATAAGTGTGGAAAACAATACAATACCAAGGAACTGGTCTGACTCGTACAAGAGCAACTAAACAATGTCTAGAAAATACAAGTCTCAAATGCTAAACACATCTGTCTGAATGGAAGAAAATAAAGACAAGGATAAAGAATTCTTCGGGCAGCGACTTGTCAGATGCTCACCCTCGATACTTGCAAGCCAGGTCTCGAAAATCAGTCTCGGAAGTAGAGGCGGAACCTGTCTCAACTCTACACCCCAAAAAGGAGTGTAGCAAGGTAGCATCAGTCCAACAACATGCACTTAGTAGGCATCATAGGCCGACAACAGTTAGTTAACGTATATAAAGGAAGAGACTGACGAATAGACATGCTCACAATCAAGTATAAAGCATAAACACATATCCAAGAATAACAGCTCAAGTATCGAAATATCCAAGAAACCCTCAATGAATTATATCTAGAATAAGCCTATAGTGAAGCATCTAAACCCAAGTCTTTTCAAGGTTTCCACAATTCCTCAGAATAACCAAAAACTCTAGTACCGCCAACAATATTATCTGAAACCTCAAGTCTTAACCTAGAAGAAAGTCTCTAATCCTCGAATATATTAATTCCCAAATATATATTGCTGACACCAAATTTTTGACCTCCCATAATTTATTTTAATTACCCAGAGTCTTTGGATAATAAACAGAGTGAAATATATATTTTTAGAAGACAAAATGATTTTATAAATCAGATAATATTTTACCATTTTATGTGGTAAAATAATTTCTATAATATTATAAATAATTTAGAAATTAATTTACATATTTTTTGTTATTGTAAAATCATGATATGTTTGCTAAATCTAACCAAGAGAAAAGCAATTTACAATAAGTATTTATTTAATTGTCTAAATGGGAAAATTGTCAATTAGCAAATATTTTTACTCTGTTTAATTCAAGGAATTTTATTGCTTAAAAGAGCTAATCATTTTACTCCTCAAATCTCAATTTTTACATATTCAATTATTAGAGTTTTATCACAATTAATTGAGTGTTTGATTGTGATTAGTTCTATAAATTGATCGCTATATGACAAATAATGGCTACAATTGAAATGATTAATTGTTAGTTGAAATATGACCTTAATTGAAATAACCAAATTCATTGGTATAAGTTAATTAAGGTCATTAGCCTTCGATTTGTTTGATTATGTCAATTATGGCCTTAATTTAAATAGCCAAATTCATGGTACTAGCTTAATTAAGGTCATTCCTTCAAATTAGCTCCTAATTTGGTCAATTGGTTATTATCAGGTCATAATTGAAATGTTCAATTAATGGGCATTACTTTAATTTTGACCATCTGTTAAATATTTGCATGCATGCCCTCCTCGTATACATGTATACATAGATATACACATGTGTATACATATAAATACATGTATATCTACATATGGGTATAGGACCAGGCACTTTCCGGCTTATTTAAAATCTAGACCGAGCCCAACCCAAAAGGGCATGATCCGACCTAGATCGACTCATAATAGGGAAATACCCCCTCCATTCCCTCATTTTGCAAAACCAAACACACCCTATACGCATCTCTCTCTTCCACCTCCCCAAACCCTAAACGCTGCATATCTCTCTCCTCGTCATTATCGCTAAAACGGTAAAGTCTCAGGAGCATCATGCTTTTATAGGTCTGTGTGACCGAGAAAGGAGCATTAAATGCTTCTGCCATTTTCTCACCTAATCCAACCGAAACAGGGCGTAAGTAACCTTTTCCTTTGCTTTTTATTGAAATTAACAGTCAAAACTCTGTGAATCCTTAATGGATTTTGTTTGTATTTGTTTGAAATTGCGAATTTTGATTGGTTCTTGAAGAACCTTTTGGATCGATCACTTTTGGGTCGAATCTGGCCTTTGATATGTTTGTTTGACTCAATCTTGACCCTCCGATACTCGAATGTGAGGAAGAAATCCTGTGGATTTGTCCCACATCGGTTCCAGTCTAGGATTTGAAGATTTTGGGTTCTATAATAAGAGCTCCAATCCTCATTGTTCAAGAGACTTTGACTGAATATTCATACGTATTCACTCATATACTCGAAATACCTAAATTTCTAGGAAATTTTCTTTGAGATTTTAAGAGTTCGAGTTTAGTAAAATTTTAAAGTTGTTTTCTGTTCTTGTTCTTGTGTGGGAGCATTTGAGGTGTTCCAAGTCCAAATCTCCTCTATGACTGCGCATACAAAAAGTAATTCTTTGTTCCTTTCATTTTTTCTGCATTTTTTAGTTTTAAGTTATCTGCATTTACGTGTTTATTTGCTAGTTTAGTTAAGTATGTTTTCTGTATTAGTTTAGCCTAATGTAGTTTAATAGTTAAGCTTGTTTTATATGTTAGTTTTTTTTTTTTTGCTTAGTTTATTTAGTCCTATATATTATGTTAGCTTAGTCTTATTCAATTAAATATGTTTCATGTGTTATTATAGTCCAAATGCATGATTTGCTTTGTTTTTAGTTAAGCATGCCTTTAGGTGTTATTTTGGCTTAGTCTGTCTATATTAAGCACGTGTTATATGTTTTGCTCTAGTTGATCATGATTTATGTGTTGTCTTGTTAGAACTACTTGAGTTGATTATTCTGTAGTGGAATTTAGATGTTGCTTGCTTTGAATCTGGTTGCGAAGTACATGTTAGGCTAGTCCTTGCCAATTATTTTCTTAAGTATAGTCTTGTTATTGATTATGTTGGTTCATTAATGTGATAGCTGTGGTACTATGGTTTGATCAAATGAGCTAATAATGCTATAAATGGCTTAAATGTGCTAGTATTAAATATTCAGCCTATTTTGCATAATGTCCTGGCCCATTAAAAGTTGATCATGTTTCTGCTTCTACGCTTTTGTTACTTCCTTCTGATTAAATGGGAACTGATGTTATATGTCTGCATACTGTATGCTAGAGATCATGTTTTAACTTTCTTGTTATTCTAAATGTGAGTCTAATGATCTGTGGCCATTCTATCTGATGTATGTTAAACTTGGTCAATGTGGCTAAAGTATACTAGACAACAATAAGTCTCCCTGCTTGACACTATGATTAATATATTTTCACCCTTTTTGTCTATCTTAACTAGCATGTGAATGGGTTTTGACTGTTTTAAAACACATCTATACCTGTTTAAGTCAAGTTTGGAGTCATTCATAACTTATGGTGTCTAATGTATTGAACTGGTTTCTCAATGACATGTAATTTGAACCAAGATATTGCTTACTTCCAAAATGTATTGCTAACCTTAGAGTAGTTCTAACCTTAGAGTAGGACCTCTATGTTTGCTAACTTAAAACTACATCTTTTGAGACTAAAAGGACATATCAGTTGATTTGACAGTGAATCAGGCCCTTTGTATGTTCCCCTAGTGACTTTGTTTCTTAAGTTATGAGAGTTATGCCATTAACTTGTTGTTGGTTGTTGTATTATAAGTCTCAGACTGTGTTTAAGAGAGTTTAAGCATGTTAGATCTAGCGTTAGTATATCTCAGCCTGTATTGATGCTCTGTGAAGCTTGTAAATGAATGCTTGAGATTCCATGTCGATAACATGTGCAAAGTATGCATATTGTGTTACATATGTGCTAAAAATCTAAACTTGTTTACCCCTTCACTTGATAACATTCTAGGGAGTAATTCAAAGCATGTCTTCATGTGATACCTATTTGCATTTACCATAGTCATGACACTATTACAATATGATTTGGTTTTAACTTGGTTTTCGCCAAAACAAAGAGGGTTTAATTTGGTGTAATTTGACTTGAAATTGTTGTCAAATGAAACTGTCTTGGTTCCGATTAGTATTAGGGCCTATATGTTGTTGTATACTGATCCTATGTGTTGCTTGTTTTCACTTTGATCTTCTTATGCCTGCATAAGATTTTTTTAGTGTTAAGTGTCTTGGCATGATTGCTTTTTCCTGTTTCTTCCCTTACATGGTTGAATTTTCTGTGGTATACAAAGGGGATACACTCATATACGCATAATATATTCAACCCTATATATCTATCCCAGTATATATGCGATGGTATATCTAGTGTATATTAAGTGTATCATCCTAGACAGTTAATTTGTCTATAAATCTTGTTAATTTTGGGTCTTTCCCTTCTTCTATTTACTGAGCCCCTGACCAAGTGTTGAATGTGATTTTGTTGGGCCTAAGTTTAATCACTGCCATGAAATAAATCGTCTAGGCCTTGATTATTTCTCTGTTGTTGCATGATTTGGGCTTGAACATTTTCTCTAAGTGTCCTATTCTTGTATTATGTGCTAATTTCGTTTATGTGCTTAATTTATTTTACGTATGAGGTTACCTAGGCCTTAGTCTTCAAACACATACTAATTTTTATCCTTTTCTTGTTCTATGTGAATCCCACATGGGCCGCTTAGGCCATATCCTTGCATTGAAACCTGGTTGAGCCAGAGTCCAAACATCATTTCTTTGATCGGGTCCTGGTAACATAAACGGGAAGCTAATATTGTCCGAAGGCCCGGTCATGGGTGAAAATGACATGAAGGCCCAACTATGGGTGAAAATAGTGACTGGTGGGCTTAGGTAGGCCCACCAGCCTAAACCCTTTTTTTTTTTTTTATATATATACATTCATTTTATGTGAACATTGTATTTGTAAAAAAAATACTTGATAATTAGTGAAACCCATGTGAATGTTAGAACTTAGGGAATGATTAGATAATTTAGGAAAGTCGCCCAAAAATTAATTTCTAAACTTGGCTAAAAATCATTTTTTTTTACCTTAATCACAATTTTTAAAGGTTTAAACCTATTTCAACAAATCACGATAAAGTACATGAATAAAGAGAAAAATGGGATTTAATTGTGTTAAACGGGTGTAAGTTAAATAAAATAAATGTGTTCTTTTTCTAACTGTTAAAAGAAGGATTTTGGGCCTTAAGCCCATAACTTGAAACTGAAACTGTTGGCAAATGATATTTGACGAAAAATTGACTTTGAAAATTGGACTCTAAAATACTTGCAAATTTTATACACTTGAAGGACAGTTGTTGGACCTGAAATGAGTTTTGGACAGCCTGATGATTGGACTTGGATATACTTTTGGAAAAAGGAAAGATCTTGGCATTCGGAACCCCCATGACGAATTTTGGATCGAAAGAAATCGACTCATTGGACCAGTTTTGATGTTAAGATGGATTTGGGGCTTAGGATATGGATTGATATTATGAGCTTCAAAAATAAAAGGAATTAGACTCAAATAATAAAACTTATAATTTTCTTTATCTATATATATATGTATAAAACGAAGATATACTCCATATTTTCCATATATACGTATAATAAAACCCGTAAGAACTAAACTAATTTTATTAGGACTAGAATAGTAGCGACTCTACTCGAGAGAAACCCGAGTGTGTTCTAGTTCGACAATAAAGTGTTGAACACTTGCGCGGATTTTTGAAACCCAAAAACCCTTTTTCTAAGGGCACTTTTTGCTAAAATTTTCTTAAATTAATGATATGAATGAAATGACAAGTTTACGGGAACTTAAACGATTTTAAGCAAATAATGACAATAATCACACATTGAAGCTCATAGGTCAACCGTATTCTACGGATCTTTAATACTAGGGTGTGTAAAACCCTACACGAGGGATCAGAACTTTTTGCCTCGAACTTTGGTACCAAAAATATTTCTCTTCTGCTTGAAAAATATTTTTATCCGGTTTTTCCTAATTTTCCTATAATAAATTAGGTGACGACTCTAAAAAATACAAAATCCAATTAGAGCACCAACAACCTCTTAGTAGCTTTTATGCGCTCGCATAAAAGTTAACCGTAATAGATGGCGACTCTGGTGGGGATTTCCTAGGTTCTAACCATAAGAGTTTCAACATAATGTGATTTTAAATGTATTATTTGCTTATGTGTTTAAATTTCCGCAATTTTTAATTGTCATTCATATCATATCATAAATTCCGCCGCTCCTGGAAAAAAGCATAGTTTCAAAGAGGACACGCGGGATCGCGTTCTATCCTTCACTAAAAAACCCAAAGCACCCTTTCTTTGGAACACGTTGAACGTTAAGTTGGTGTGCGGCCACCCAACGGCGGACAACGGTTCACCCCGAGTAGTCCGCTCGGGTCCAAGGTCAATTCGAAAAGCCCACTCTAGCATAAGCCTAGGTCAAAACTAAGCCAAATTCAAAGATGAAGTAGACCACGCGGTTTGGATATTTTAGACATATCCAAACCCAATAGGAAGACTACCCCATGTCAAGTACGGTCTATGACCCGAAAAATACCGCATCTCATAGTATGTGCTATTTGGAAACGTGTAATGTGCCTATGAGTTGAACCATTGCCTATTGGGGG
>NC_081347.1:30439281-30468104 GCF_029784015.1 Lycium ferocissimum | reverse complement strand
ATTTTCCCAAAACTTTTTAAATATTCCAAACCGAGCTAGGTTTTTAGGATTGTTTTCCGTATATCAATCCAAAAGATAAGAGGATGCGAGCCCTTCACCCTCCGGGGGAGGCCATTCGATTGATGCCTTTTGGCCTAAAAATAGGACCACATGAGAGCATGACTCTATTTTCCGACATAATTAAAAGAAAGTTTAAAATACGGGGAAAATTCTTTAAGTAAAGGGAAAGTTGGGCATATACTTATGAGGAATTCTTAGGCCCCGAAAGTTCAACTTGAAGAAAACCGGCTAAATGCATTTGGGTAGAAAGGAAAAATTGGGTTCATAGTGGGTCAAAAGGGCATGCAGACCAACAAAGATCAAAGCAACCCAAATTCCCCTTAAAACAAGAAAGAAGTCATGAGTTTCGGAAAAGGTTAAATTACTTTGAGATTCTACCACCCCCCATCTTGTGGAGCCTACTCAACTTTTGAAGAAAGACGCCCCCCAAATGGACAGGGTGTCGAGGCATTTGATACTAAAAAAGAGATCTTCCAACCCACTTTTACCACCGGGCCCGGGAATTTTTCTAACTTATTTTTGGGGAAAAGTTCGTTGCGTGTTGGGACAACACGATGAAAAAAAAAGGAAATCCCTTTTTACTCCCAAGAAAATTACCTTAAGGCAAGATATAGCTAGGGGAAAAAACGTGTTTTTTTGGGTCCGAAATTTAAGGCATTACTTGTCCTCGTACACCATTACCTCTACCAAAATGGATCCTTTGAGGTACATATTCCACCCTTCCCCTAAAAAATTCCCAAATGGCAAATGTTTTGATGAATTCGCATTGTATACATACCCCAAAAGGCTCAGGGAAAATTGGCCGCCCTCGGAAAAGCCTGGATAAAACTCAAACCCCCTCCACCTTTCCCGGTAAGGGGGTTTGACCAAAAAAGGGGAAAATGAACCATAGGGAGGAAAATTTTTCGATGGGGGTAAACTACAAGGGTTTCCCGAATAGGGCGTTTAATATCTAAAAAGGAAAACATTCCAATGGCCCAACCAAATTTTGTACCAAAACAGGGAAAATACGAGGCCAATTCAGGTCTCAAGTGGCAAGATAGGGACATCAAGAATTTGGTCATTGAGATTGACCTACAAACTCTACAGGGAATGGGCCCACCAAAAATAAAAGATCTTGCCCTACTGAACTTGGACAAGGCGTAAAAATTCGAAAATTAGTTCGCATCTCAAGGTCGAAAAGTTTTTTGCCCCGGGCCCCAAGCCCCTGATCCACATCCGAAAAAACCCCTGACCCCGGGGGGATGTTGAAAGAAGAGCTGCCCTTGTTACCCCGTGAACGAGCCCGATGGGGCGGGTTTCGGGGCATCAAATATATTGGGGAAAATTAATACCCCAAAAGTAGAGTGCAAAAAAACCATCAAAAAAATGGGAAAAGGTTTCTTCCCGAACAAAAAGTGGACAAAGAACCCTTCCGGTAAGCCCAAAACCCAAAAGACATCCTGGCATTGGACCCTATAATGGATTTTCGGCCCAAGAAATTTGGGGATACTATTAGATGAAAAAAGTGATTTTTAAAAAAAAAGTGCAAAAAGCCCTTTCCCCAAAACCTGGGGATCTAATCAAAATTCCAAGGAGCAATTTAGGCTCACCTGGCCTTCGTTCCGGGGATGACGTCTTGGACCCCCAAAACCGGCCTCAACGGGCTCATTCATTTTAGTGCCTACTACTTAAATAGGTGGAAGCAATTCACAAAATCGGGGAAAGAAAAAGGGAATTTTGAAAAATATCATATGCCCATTTACATCCCCAGTCCTCATTTGGGGAAGGGGCCAATCGAATAGCCACGTGAAATTATGAAATTAAGATCACTCTAACTCATGCCCACGAAAAAAAACGAGCGTGGCGCCAAAAGAATAAAGAGGATTTAAGGAAAATGAAGAAAATTACAAAAAGGGTTTGGAAGCAATTTCCTTATGCTTTTTGGGATTTGCTACGGCGACTTGGTTCTACTCCCATGCCCAGACGTGCCGCGAGGCTTCGCCCAAACCGGAAGAAGACACGCTGTGGGTACGTGGCCCCCATATAAATGGATTCGCACTGGCCAAGAAGATTCTCCAATCCGGATACTATTGGATGACAATGGAAAGTAATTGCTTCAAATATGTGCAAAGATGCCATCAGTGTCAAATCCACGGCGGTTTAATCAAGGTTCTGCCGAGTGACCTTAAAGCCATGAGTTTACCACGGCCCTTCATTGCTTGGGGTATGGACGTCATTGGACCCATCAAACCCGCCACCTCAAATGGGCATCGATTCATTTTAGTCGCCATTGACTACTTCTCCAAGTGGATGGAAGCAACGTCACACAAGTCAATGACAAAGAAAGTAGTGACCGACTTTGTGAGAAACAATATCGTATGCCGATTCGGTATACCGGAGTCCATCATAACTGATAATGGAGCAAATCTTAATAGCCACTTAATGAAGGATATCTGTGAGCAATTCAAGGTCACTTATCGAAACTCAACAGCTTACCGACCACAGATGAATGGAGCCGTAGAAGCAGCCAACAAGAATATTAAGAGGACATTGAGGAAAATGACAGACAACTACAAAGGATGGAACGAGTAGTTGTTATATGCCTTACTGGGATACCGTACCACAGCCAGAACTTCAACAGGGGCAACACCCTATTGATTGGTCTACGGTACTGAAGCGGTCATACCTGCCAAAGTGGAGATACCTTCTTTAAGGATCATCTAAGAAGCGGAATTGGACAACGCCGAATGGGTCCGAGCTCGATATGAGTAGCTCGTTTTAATTGATGAAAAGAGGATGATTACCGTATGCCATGGTCAAATATACCGACAAAGGATGGCGAGAGCCTTCAACAAACGAGTCAGGACTAGACTTTTCCAAATTGGGAAAATGGGACTCAAAAGAATTTTCCCGCATCAGGATGAATACAAAGGGAAATCTGCCCCCAACTGGAAAGGCCTCTATGTAGTCCACGAAGTACTATCCGGAAGAGCAGTAGTACTAGCAGAAATGGACGGACAAGAGTGGCCAAAGCCGATCAACTCAGACGCAATCAAGCTCTACTATGCATAAAGACAAGTTTCTCAGTTTGTAATAGTACCTTTTGCTTGTAATCGTTATGCTATTTGCTTGTATTAGATATTCCTTTTGCTTATAATCATTTTGTAATAGATAGGAAAAACAAAACAACTATTGTAATATGAACTACGCAATGACCTGATTTCCTCACAAGTGCAATATGTAGACTGTCCATTTGGGACGCGATCGCATGATTAGTAAAACCAAAACTCATTTACCTGATTCCTGCTGCGACAGGATATATAGGCGCTCTTTGAGCTCGGTCGCACCAAAAGAAAAACCTAAGAAACCCCTAGGGAGCCTTAGAGGTAGGACTTCACAAAGGATGCAGAGTTTTCCACAGGCCCAATTGGGGCAGAATTTTTTAGAAGATCTTAAAAATTCGTGTCATCAATCTGCTACAAATTCAATCGACCCAAAGTTTCAAACTAAGGAAGAAATTTTGAGATCTCAGAAATTTTGAGAAGATCTCAAAAATTCTCACTTATTCAATACTATAAACTGGGGATGAAAAGACATTAAAATTTCGCACGACTTAGAAGATTCGGCACGAGAGTTCGCCGATCAATCTTGCAACTGGGGCAAAATTTTTGAGAAAGATCTCAAAAACTCCACACAGAGAAGCATAGAACCCCTAGTCACGGAGGAAGGGATCCCCTCATTCAAAAGCACATGTCATGATAATTAACCTTACAGTTTAAAAAAAAAACAATGTTTTTATTTCCCTATAAATAGACATCCATATGTTTAGCTTTTTAAAAAAATAATTTTTTGCATCATGAAAATAAATTCATTTTTTCAAATACCGGAGCTGAAGGGGTTTCGAGTCCAGAAGCCAAAGATGCGACAGCGTCGGTAACACGAATCAACTTTAAATAGGAAAAAACTAATCTATTTCTGATGCAGATCCCTATAACGTCGAAAGGACGATCCTTTTTCTAACTTTGTTTCATGTGTAGGAAATAGTTCGCCAAAAGAAGGTCAGGACCGCTGCGAAAATCAAGTTTCAGGGCAAGTATTCGGCCACGAGGGCTAAAGGGATTTGAATGCCACAAGGGCAAATATCTGGCCACAACGACTAAAAAGGATTTTAATACCATAAGAGCGAATATCTGGCCACGAGGGCTACAAAAGGACGAAAATGCCATAAGAGCGAATATCTGGCCACGAGGGCTACAAAAGGACGAAAATGCCATAAGGGAGAACACCTGGCCATGAGGGCTCACAAAGGACAAAAATCCATAAAAGACAGAATATCCGACCGAAGGGATCGCAGTAAAACAACACGATATATCTGACCACAAGGGTCATATTTTCTTATTTGTCGTGAGGGCCATTGCATATTTCCTTTTTGTTGTCGTGAAGGCCATTGCATATTTCCTTTTTGTTGCCAAGAGGGCCATTGCATATTTCCTTTTTATTGCCGTGAGGGCTATCCCTTTTTTTTATTTGCCGTGAGGGCCATTGCATATTTCCTTTTCTGTTGCCGTGAGGGCCATTATATTTTCTTATTTGTCGTGGGCCATTGCATTATTTCCTTTTTGTTGCCGTGAGGGCCATCACTTTTTCTTAATTGCCGTGAGGTCCATTGCATTATTTTGTTTTTATTGCCGTGATGGCCATCACTTTTTCTTATTTGCCGTGAGGGCTATTGCATATTTCCTTTTCTGTTGCCGAGAGGGCCATCACTGTATCTTATCTGTCGTGAGGGCCACTGCATATTTTCTTTTCTGTTGTCGAGAGGGCCATAACTTTTTCTTATTTGCCTTGAGGGCCATTGCATATTTACTTTTCTGTTGCCGAGAAAGCCATTTCATACAACATGCCGAGAGGGCCATTCATACAAACACTGCCGTGAGGGCCATTTAATACAACATGCCGAGAGGGCCATTTAATACAACATGCCGAGAGGGCCATTCATACAAACATGCCAAGAGGGCCATTTCAAACAAACATTCCTAGAGGGCTATTCATACAAGCTACTAGATACAATCAAGACGGTAAAGTGATGTAAATCTAGTTAAATGACCGCAATATTCGCTCCAAGAGGTAAAGCGATGTAAATCCGGTCGAATGGCCGCAGTATTCGTCATTAGGACCAACTAATATTACTCAGTAGGTGGAAGCAGATTTACAGCCGCCAGACGAAGCAGGTGTCGGTGAAATCAAATCTAGATAGATGCAGAGCAAACGTGGAAATTTTTCTTACGCAGCCGGTCGAGATAGGGTGCCCATGAGAGTCAAGCTCTCCGGCCAGGACTTGAAAGATTGCTCCACCCTACTCAGCCACACAAGAATGCTTATTTGCTTATATGCTTTGTTTGTTTTTCTTTTATTCTGCAACCGGTCGAACACACACCGGCACACACATAAAGGCAGACCCGTATAAGGGATATCCTTTTCCTCCAATCAAGTTGAACTACAAGTTACTTGATTCCCAAAAACAGGGATATGTAGGAGGACTCAATACCAGAGAGTCAGTCACGCTCCGACCAATCACATCGGACTTTCTAGTTTGATAATTAGGAGATTCGAGATTTGCTTAAATTTGCATTTATGAATTCATAATCGAGTCGAACTACAAGTGTCCTGAATTCTCATGAAACTTGAGATATACATGAAACCCAGAAACTAGGGTCCGGCCATATATTTGAAAATTGCATAAAAATGAGAGGCGGAATGAGTCGGGTCAGTAAAAAATCAGGATTAGTCAATTTCGTTGCTCAGGGATGGCCTTGCCATTCCCGAACACCGAAGGGGCCATTCTTGACACCTAATTTTTTACCTCCCATAATTTATTTTAATTACCCAAAATCCTTGGATATAAAACAGAGTGAAAAATGTATTTTTAGAAGTCAAAATGATTTTATAAAAATTATTCAGATAATATTTTACCATTTTATTTGGTAAATCATTTACAAATTAATTTACACATTTTTATATGTTATTTAGCAATCATGATATGTTTGTTAAATCTAGCCAAGAGAAAAGCAATTTACAACAATTATTTATTTAATTGTCTAAATGGGAAAATTGTCAATTAGCAAATATTTTTACTTATTTAATTCAAGGAATTTGATTGTGTAACGACCCGTCCGGTCCTTATTTAATATTTCGCGAAACCATAACCAATTTAAGTCTAGGGTTGTAGTTAATAAGCTTCATAAGATGTTTTAAGAGTTAGGAGTGGGAAAAATCAATTTCGGAAGGGTGGGGAAAATGTCGGGCCAAAATTTAAAGGTGGGCCGCTATAGCGGTCAGTGGACCACCGTAGCGGTACCGCTAGAGCGGCCTGAGGACCGCCGCAACAGTCCATGCGGAAACAGTGTCCAAAATCTATACTGAGTCTATTTTTCTCTCCTTTTTCAACACAATACTTTTAAGGGCTGCTCCTAAGGTTCCTCATGAAAGAAAAATCATAGCCCCCCCCCCCCCCCCCAACAAAACAAAACCCTTCTAATCCCTTTTTCCACCTTTCCCTACGAAGGATATCCGCTCATGGATTCGGATGGAGGTTAAGAAGACGAGAAATTCATGGAGAATCAAAATATTTGTTCGCCAAAGAGGGAGGTTACGATTTACTTTAGTTAGACTTTGATTAGCTAATCGTACATACGCTTAGAGTTGATAGGAGAATGCATGCTTAGGTCTTCGGGCACCGGAGTTTTGAGGGACATACTTGTAATATGATTAAAATAGGGTATAATTAAGGCTATGATAATAATGATTTAGCTTAAGAGGAAGTGATGTTGTCGCTACGGAGATGCCTCGTATTTACTTAATGCTACTCTAGGAGGGGGGAGTGAATTCCGTATGTATATCTTATTGTTGATCGTTCATATGGTTAATTCCTTGAAATTAGGAGGTCATACTAATTGAATTATATGGAGTTGGTTTTGTATTGCGCCCATCAAGGGCTGGGATTATGATTGATTTGTCATGTAGTTTGTGCATTACAACTGCCGTGTTCAGGTGGAAATACAGGTAACAGGCAAGGCATGAGTATCGCATTTTGTTATCCGGCCTTGTGGCCATGAGATCGAGTACTTGGATTACATATATGTATCCGGATTAATGTGGCCCGCGTTTGAGGTTCTTTCAGAGCTGAGGTTTGTGCTCGGCTGCGAGGAGTATTCCAGAACTAGTGGTACATGGACACCATGGGTCCCCTGCAGGTCATGACTACTGAGCAAAGACATCAGATAGCGTGTATGTACAGCGTGTCGGGTCTTGCATCACATTTCCATTGCACTGCATTCTCATGATTTATTGTTATACATGTGTGTATTACTGTCATTAACATTCTCCATTAAACCGCGTGTATTGCTGAGAGCCTGGTGGGAGAGGGGTTACACAAGGCAAGCGTAGTGTTGGTCGTTAGATAGTGATTTATTTCCCTAGATACATCGTATCACAGTAGTAAAGTGAATAGGTGGACCCTTTAAACAATAAGTGTAAAGGTACAGTAAATGACAAATGTGAACATGAGAGTTACTAGGTTGGAATTTAGTCGAATACCTTATGGTTGGGGAATAAAAGAAGCGAGCATCAGGAGTAAAGAAGTAAGGGGGCGGTATGGCAATGGTCTTTATCTAGAATTCTTGAGGTTCTTTGACTTATCTGCTTACCCTATTAACTATATATTGTATTGCGTGAACTAATCTTAGTCGACCTATGATGCTTACCAGTACGTGTGGTGTACTGATACTACTCTTGCTACGCCCTTTTTGGGGTGTAGATGTGTTGCAGGTTTTAGCTGAAGTTCGCCGCAAGGGTCTATTGGATATTCTCCTACAGCTTCGCCTATCTTACTCCCGGCGGAGGCTGTGTCTTTTATCTTTTCTTCTTATATTTTAGGAGCTCTTGTCCCCATTTAGACTAGATCCCGGGGTTTTTATTTCGGATTTATTTATATTGAAATGAGTCTGTAGTAAATGTCTACGTTTAATTTTATTATTTTTAAGGATGAAGTCACATACTTTTAAGTGTTGGGTTTTAATGGTAAGGGTTCGCCTACTAGCTTATCATATGGTAGGTGCCCACACGACCCGTGGTTTGGGTCGTGACAGTTGGTGTCAGAGCCCTAGGTTACCGGTCTCACGAGCACAAGAGCAAGTGTCTAATTGAGTCTTACGGAATGGTACGATGACGTATGTACCCGTCTGCAAGAAGCTATAGGATATCTAAAAGTTTCCCTTCGTTCATTCTATCGTGCTACCCTAATACGTCATCCCTAAGTTGGATCCAATTGGTATCTTCACGGGCAAATTAGTATCTGTCGATTCTAATTGGTGTTTCTCTATTTCGATTCAAGGAAGACCTTCTATAAGGAGGTGTGTAATTAATTGTGTGACCAAGTAAAGGTTCTGTAGTAATGTTGTGTGATAGACTGGGTGATTATTCTGGGACCATTAGCGAAGTTAATAGCGCATTCCTACTTACGTGCTAAACGATTAAGTAAACCCCTACCTTATCTGAGCTGAAGTTCTGGAAAAAAATAGTTTCAGTCACTGGCACTGTAGCACCACTATAGCGGTATGGGGACCGCTGCAGCGGGATCGCTATAGCGGGCAAAGGACCGCTACAGCAGGCCTTGGATTTCTGCCAGGACCACCATAGCGGCGTTCCTACCGCCATAGCAATACCGCTGTAACGGTTGAGTGACCGCTACAGTGGTAGCCCCTGACCAGTAGCCTCCTCCTTCCATCCCTTGTTCTTCCAAGTTTTGTAGTCCATCCACAGAGCAAGAATAAATCAATCTCCAAAAGTAGAAATGTGCATAGAAACATCCCCCCAACAAGGGCAATTGTCTTATGAGCACCCTTAAATCGGGGCACCCGCATCAAAACAACCAAAACAAAGATTATCCAAACAAATCAAAACCAAACCAAAGCAGTAAATTGTCTAAATATCCAAGCCTAACACGGGCGAATACTAACCAAGGCAGAGGAAAAAAGGGGGGAGCAATCTCTAAGCCACTCCGTGGCTAGTCGCCTCATCGCTACCATCTGAGTCACTGGAGTCCTCGCTACCAAGTCCAGATTCGCTGAGAAAAGAGAACTGGGAGGCATCCCTGGTAGTCACCTTCCGAGGCTTTACCTTCGGGACTAGGGCTTTCAGAAGACTTTTTACACCCTTCCACTTACTAATAGCTTGTCTCTAGCCCGGCTCTTCGTTTTATCCTTGTCCAAATCTTCACGAAGATCCACACAAGCTTGAGCCAGAGATCCATAGGCACCTTGTAAGGCATCAATAGCCTCTCCCATCTTAGTCTGGGTCTCCATGTAAGCTTCCATCTGCTCAACCGTAAATTAGCCGGTACCCGCAGCCCTGCTAGACAACGCGACCTCTATGGAAGGCAGTGCAAATCCTATTATGGTCGCTCTCACCGCAGCCATATCAGCCTCCAGGCGCTCTAAAGCACCTGGGGTCTGTGACTGACCACTCTCATCTGGTGGACCACCACTGTCCTCGCTGTCATCCGAGCCCATCTTCTTCCTTTTCCCCCTGCCCTGTGACCCTTTGACCTTCAGTGGGTCAAAAACAACATCACACACCACAATACGGTCCCCAGGCTCCGTAGGCACTCGGGCATTACGACAGAGATGGGTAATCATGGAGGGAAACATTAAGCTCGGGCCAGCCTTGGCCATAAAACCCCGCCACTCTTCAATAACCTGCATACCCACGTTCACGGGTACTCCATCTAGAATGCAAGCCACCACAAAGGCTCGCGGGTAAGTGACATCAGTAGTATTGCTCGAGGGGCGAACCCGCCGGGCAACGAGGTTTAGCTACCTCCGGGCCTCAGTAGTAAAGTACCGGCTCTTTATAGCCAATCGCGAGACAGCCCAAGTAACCTTCTTGCTCTTTGATTCTCGTATCAACATTCGTACCAACCACGGTCCGTTACCGTCAACATCCTTAGCCCGAAACTCATCTTGCGGTAGGTTGGGCAGCCCGTGAATAGCATTGATGGCCTCGACACTCACCGTCACTGCAACTCCCCGAATAGTAATCTGCGGCTGTAGGGTAGTCCAATCCACAGTGGGGAGCATAGCATAAAACTCCCTGACCCAGTTGCAGTTGACATCACCGGGCTTCTCAGCTAACTGGGCCCAACCAATACGGTGTAGGGTTTGGTAAAATCCCGAGGCCATTTCTTCGACCCAGTCCATGACAAAAGCACTCTCATGAACCAGGCCCTTGGTTTGCTGCTCCATAAAATGTCGCTTGCAAGCATTGTTACGGAACCTGATATATTCAGGAGGAGCCAGGGGTTGTTTTCCTCCTTGTTGTTATTGTTGTTGATCCGCCATGTTTGGGTGAGAGAGTTAACCTCCAAATATGAAAAGCGGAGTTAGAATAGCGCGACATAAAGTATTAACGGGGATAGGTCATGCATAAAATAGGAGAAAAAGCACAATTTTTTTTTTTGTTCAGCCTAAAGCAACTCCGCTGCGGCGGTGGTATGGTCGCTGCAGCGAAGCCGCTATAGCGGTAAGATGGCCGCCACAACAGCCAAGGCGTCGCCATAGCGGTGCCTTTGTCGCTGTAGCGGGCTCGCTATAGCGAGCAGGTCACTGCTATAGCGGCTACCTCCAAGCCCTGTTGGGCTGCTTCCAGCGACGGCCTCACGGCTACAGCGGTATCGCTGTAGCGGTCCATCCTCAACAGTCCGTAAAATCCTTGTCCCAACCTTGTTCCAAACCCAAAATTTTCACCATAATTTTTTCGTTTTAGTAAAGGATCAAGTAGTAAGATAGCATGCATGATTTTTACGACGTGTTCTATCCCTTTTCAACTAACACAGTTACATAAATTTTGAACAAGAACACCAACAATTGCACCATAGCAAGACCCCCACGCAACACAAAAACTAGCCCCCGATCAGTAAATCTGCAGTATAAAGTGTTGCTAAGGCATTATGAACGTGAATTAACCCTCCATGATCCAAGGAAATACCCGTCCCAAGAACTAAAAACCCTCTTTTATGGAAACACAATTTTCCTTCCTATACTAGCAAGTTAAGCATGAGATTTTCGAAATAAAAAGCCATATACAAGTTATAGGGGAGTAAAGGAGGGCATTTACCTTGAAATAAAGGAAGATCTGCAAGCCTAGCAAGAGAAAAGCAAAAATTTTATGTGGAAGGAAACTTTCTTTTCAGATGTTGTGAGGGATTAGGGTTATGGTAAGGGGTAGGGCAGTTATAAGAGAGTGGGGAGGGAGATGAGGGGTTGAAAAATGTTTAAGGGGGAAGGAATTTTCATAGGGAGGGGAAAGGTTTTTCAGTTATGGGGGTGAGGGAAGTGGGAGGGGTCAGTTCACACACCCTCCCCCCTCCTCCCCCCTCCTCCTTTTATTTTGAATCTACCCGATGACCGTTGTGGCGGTGCTATGGCCGCTGTGGCGGTGGCAGCGAGACAATTTTCATTTTTGTTTCGTTTTTGTGTTGTCGTTCTTTCTTTGCCCTAACGATGGGCCGAGACCCTGTTTCGCATGGAATAAGACCCAGGACGTTAACCCCTATTGCATCTCACCCCGTTCGGGGACAAAAGGTAGTTTAATTGGTATCTGGTGTAACGACGCGTCCGGTCATTATTCAATATTTCGCGAAACCATAACAAATTTAAGTCTAGGGTTGTAGTTAATAAGCTTCATAAGATGTTTCAAGAGTTAGGAGTGGGAAAAATCAATTTTGGAAGGGTGGGGAAAATGTCGAGCCAAAATTTAAAGGCTGACCGCCGTAGCAATACCGCTATAGCGGCTCGAGGACCGCCCGCGGCGGGTCCGTGCGAAACTTGATGTCCAAAATTTATACTCGGTCTATTTTTCTCTCCTTTTCAACATAAGACTTTCAAGGGCTGCTCCTAGGGTTTCTCATGAAAGGAAAACAATAGCCCCCCCCCCCCCCAAAAAAAAAAAAAAAAAAACCCTTCTAATCCCTTTTTCCACCTTTCCATATGAAAGATATCCGCTCATGGATTCGGATGGAGGTTAAGAAGACGAGCAATTCATGGAGAATTAAAATATCAGTTCGCCAAAGAGGTAGGTTACGGTTTACTTTAGTTAGACTTTGATTAGCTAATCGTATATACGCTTAGAGTTGATGGAAGAATGAATGCTTAGGTCTTCGGGCACCGGAGTTTTGAGGGACATACTTGTAATATGATTAAAATAGGGTATAATTAGGGCTATGATAATAATGATTTAGCTTAAGAGGAAGTGATGTTGTCACTACGGAGATACCTCGTATTTACTTAATGCAACTCTGGGGGGGGGGGGGGGAGGGGAGTGAATTCCGTATGTATATCTTATTGTTGATCGTTCATATGGTTAATTCCTTGAAATTAGGAGGTCATACTAATTGAATTATATGGAGTTGGTTTTGCATTGCGCCCATCAAGGGCTGGGATTATGATTGATTTGTCATTTAGTTTGTGCATTACAACTACTGTGTTCAGGAGGAAATACAGGTAACAGGCAAGGCATGACTATCGCATTGTGTTATCCGGCTTTGTGGCCGTGGGATCGAGTACTTGGATTACATATATGTATCCGGATTAATGTGGCCAGCGTCCGAGGTTCTTTCCGGAGCGGAGGTTTGTGCTCGGGTCCGAGGAGTATTCCGGAACGAGTGGTACATGGACACCATGGGTCCCCTGCAGGTCATGGCTACTGAGCAAAGACATCAGATAGCGTGTATGTACAGCGTGTCGGGTCTTGCATCACACTTGCATATGCATGTGTGTATTATTGTCGTTAACGTTGTCTATTATACCGTGTGTGTTGCTGAGAGCCTGGTGGGGGAGGAATTACACAAGGCAAGTGTAGTGTTAGTTGTTAGATAATGATTTATTTCCCTAGATACATCGTATCACAGTGGCAAAGTGAATAGGTGGACCCTTTAAACAATAAGTGTAAAGGTACAGTATATGACAAATGTGAACACGAGAGTTACTAGGTTGGAATTTAGAAGAATACCTTATGGTTGGGGAATAAAAGAAGCGAGCATCGGGAGTAAAGAAGTAAGGCGGTGGTATGGTAATGGTCTTTATCTAGAATTCTTGAGGTTCTTTGACTTATCTGCTTACCCTATTAACTGTATATATTGTATTGCGTGAACTAATCTTAGTCGACCTATGATTCTTACCAGTACATGTGGTGTACTGATACTACTCTTGCTACGCCCTTTTTGGGGTGTAGATGTGTTGCAGGTTTTAGCTGAAGTTCGCCACAAGGGTTTATCGGATATTCTCCTACAGCTTCGCCTATCTCCTCACGTGAGGATATCGTGTCATTTATCTTGTCTTCTTGTATTTTAGGAGCTCTTGTACCCGTCTAGACTAGATCCCAGGGTTTTTATTTCGAATTTATTTATATTGAAACGAGTCTGTAATAAATGTCTACGTTTAATTTTATTTTTTTTAAGGATGATTGTCACATACTTTTAAGTGTTGTGTTTTAATGGTAAGGGTTCACCTACTAGCTTGTCATATGGTAGGTGCCCACACGATCCGTGGGTTGGGTCCTGACAGATTGATTAAAAGAATTTTCCACGACCAAAATCGAAGGGCCGCGACTGACACCCAAGAACCTACTCGGCTGAGTGCCATACTACCATTCTATTCGTAACTCACACCTTTTTGTGAACCTTTTAGTTATGAAATGATGCTTCCGTCAAGTAAAACATGAAAACTTTTTAATAGAACTCTTTCATCATGTCAGGGACTTCTCCCTTATCGTTTAGTCAAAGAAAACCTTGGGTCATAATAAAATCTTTAAATCAATACATATGAACACATCGACCGATGTGGCCACCTTACACAACCGTCGACATCTCGACGCACTATCCACAGGACACTCTCTGCAAAGTCTCTAACATTAACCAAGATACCATAACATAGGTCGGAACAGGGCCCCGATGTACCCAAAATGCATATGACACATATATATACATATGCACTCCGAGTCGGCAACACTCCGAATAGAAATAGAGTTCACCAAACCAGCTGATAGCCCGGGAACATCCTATAGTGAGTGTCCTCTACTCATCTGTCTGCACCTGTGTGGTATGAAACACAGCGCCCCCAGGCAAAGGGACGTCAGTACGAATAATGTACCGAGTATGTAAGGCAGAAATGAAACAACATAACAAGATTCAAAGGATAAGAAGAATTTAGGAGTCTACCTGTACCTGTGACTGTCGCTAAGGACCATGAATATGCATAATGTACTTTCGAAAACATGTATATATGTATATGCACCTTTACCCATTCACTCCTTTGAGCTTCACCCCATCAGGCATCATATCATAATGGCCCCCTCAGGCAGCCCCTTCGGGCATCTCAATCATCATATACTAGCTGATCAGGTGGGTTGCGTATATAACGCCATAGCCCTTTCCCCTTCCCCATAAAATCATGTCATACATATGTAAAACATCAAAAGACTCCCTTTGAAGCAACTTTTAGTTAAAAATGGGAACTTCTTCCCCTTTTTCATTTGTCTCCTTCGAGACTTAAAAATCAAATATGAAATGCATATAAATAAAGAAACCTCACGAATGTTCCCTTCGGGACTTAGACACCATTATGGAAACATACGGCCTATAGATGCCCCTTCGGGACTTAAGAAGTCAAGGAACAGTCATAAAAGGGCTACGGGAACATCAAAGACTGAAGTACTCCTAGTGCTTCTAAGAGTAGAATAATATGGAAGCTCGCTTACTCATTTGTTCGTTCATATCATAGCATCATGCCAAAATGAAAGAAAGGATAGCCTTAACATACCTTTTTGGTTGCCTTAACTTTAACTACTCTGTCACGACCCAACCCCGTAGGCCGTGACTAGTGCCCGAGCTGGGCACTCGTACGCACTCATTAATCAGAATCGGCATACAAATACCTACACATATACAAAGATCATACGTAATCTCCAAATTGTCGCATGGACAAGCATATATATATCACAGAAGCCAGCAAGGCTATCATAAGGCGCAACATCCCAAAATATATGCAACCGCAAGCAAGGCGCCATGGCGAATGGGACCGCCAAAGCACAAATCATACAAACACGGTCTGAACAGTAGCCAATCACAACCCACATATATATGTCTCTGAGACCTCTAAGAATAACAATAGAATCATATGACGGGACGGGGCCCCGCCGTACCCCTGAATAAACATATGCATATACAACGGGAGAGTCTGTACCAAAATATGGGCTCCAGAACAAGGAAGCGCTCCAAAGTAGCAGAATAGGTGTCCTAGGCTGGTGGATCACCAAGATGGGCGTCTGTACCTGCGGGCATGAAACGCAGCCCCCGAAGAAAGGGGGTCAGTACGAAATATGTACTGAGTATGCAAAGCATGACATACAGTAAATAGGATCATAAGTGGGACAAGAAGTACAGTAAATAAGTACAATATGCAAAATACCAAAATATTTAGTTTCGAAACACAAATCATGCATGGGGCTCAGGAAACATGGTCGCCACCCCGTCATCTGGCGCCATAACACAGCATAACACCAGAAGATTTCATATCTCCGTAACCCAACATATCACATAACACATCATAACGCCATACACACCATAACACCAGAATATATAAACGAAACCCGGCCCTCTAGCGAGGAGCTCGGCGAACCATATCACATCATACTCCGGAATATATCATAGTGCGCACGACTACATAACCGGCCCGGGACTCGGCGAAAGATATATCAACCATATGCACGAACAGAGTCGTGAGTAACCATATGCATAAAAATCATCATTATAGACTCAATAGATAAGTAAGTAATCAACACTCGGGGGTCGGGGTGATAGCTATATTAAGTTCTGTCACAAAGTCGTTGAAACTATACAAAGGAAAGTCGCGGGACCCACGGACGAGTATCATCCCAATCCGAGCCCGCCTAAGAAAGTTAGAGTCATTATACGCTACAGAACCTCCGACAAGCATTTCAAGGCGATCCGGTTCTGTCTATGCAAGTTACGGCCATTATTAGACATAGAATCCTTTAAGAACAAAAATCTTTAGGCGACACTTGAAATCCAACCCTACCAAAGACATAAGGACCATAATTCTACTACATTAAGAATGTCAACGTTAAGAGGCGAATAAGAATCGTAGACATGCTCGGATCGTAAGAATGGAGTTACCTCGAGGCTCCTGTCATAGCCTACTTATAACTAAGACATGCCAAAAGAAAGAAAGGTTGGGCTTTACATACCTCGTCCGCTCTCAAAGCTAATCCAAACCTAAGTCTCGGGCTCCCCAAGATCTACAACAACATCATTGATACCAAACATTAGCTATAGGCATTTAGGAATTCAATTCCAAACTAGCACTTTATCTATAGAAATTTGGGCAGCATTTCCCCTATAAATTCAACAACCCCGAGAATTCAACTCGGCCAAATCATCAACAACAATACCAACAACCATGTTTACAACATCAACAATCAATTCAAAACGCATCCTAACATTAAATACTCTTTTCTACATAATTCAACAACATTCCATTATATTCAATTCAACTACATACATTCAAGCCAACATCCACACTCACATGTTCAAATACTAATCCGAGATCATTCAAACACGATTCAAGAACACTTCAAACAATCCGCACAACATTCAAAACAACCCAACCAACACTCTATTCTACCCGAAACCATCCCAAACCCGAGAACAACAACAACACATTCCTCTCTTCCAAATTCATGAGTTACATAAACAACCCACACGTTAACAATGTCATTTTCATCAATATGAAATCTACATTAAAATCACGTTACTTCCAAATCAGCTCACGACACTTACAATTTCAATTTGAATCATTAAACTTTTATCATCAACATAGAACCCATAACACTAACACCCAAAATACTACATAAAATTAATTCATTCCTTGGCACACAAGGGAGGCCATATTCGGCCACCACCCCAACCTACCAACTTCATGATTCTCATCTATTTCAACACACTACAATAACCAAACATGCTAAATGGAATTAATTCATCACTCCTACACAACACACACCTACACGGCTACAAGCCATCCACACGGCTCAACATCAACATGCATACTTCCATGAATTTCATTCATTTCTACATACTACAACATACACAACCACTCATAACACATGTAAAAGAAGATTAAACCTTACCTTTTTCCACTTATCTTCTTACTTGGCTAGGGTTTGTTCTTGCAAGAATGAATGTTTTGTTTGTTCCAACAACTATCCCACGTTAAAGGGGACCCTCCAATTGGTTGAATTGCTAGAAGAAAATAATTTTTTGATCACTATTTTTGGACCTCAATTTTTCTTAGCTATGGCCGAATGCTCCTTCTTCTTTTTCTCCAAGCTTCTACAATTTTCTTAAGGGATGAAGATGATGAATATAATTGACTTGGTCATCTTTTATTCATATATGAAGAATCCAAGTGGGCCTTGGCCCACACCTTTGGCCAAACCATGTGCCTACCACTTGGCCCTGGCCAATTTCATGAATTAATAACTTTTAAATATTCACTTTTAACCCTAAATTTCCCTTAATATCTCATGCCAATAAAATCATAAGCAACTTATGCCTTAAAACAAAATCGTGGTTAAAAGCCTCTACTTCGTATCCCGGAATAGTCTTGTCCCTAACTTATCATGGTTAACTCGGATTGTCCCAATGTACAGAATACGGGATATAACATCCTCCCTTTAGAACATTCGTCCTCGAATGTTAAACTAGTCCTACAGGGTCTTATAAGCATTTTTTGGGGGAGTTTCTTTCATAGCTATCACATACAATCCATTCATCAATCAACATAACCAATTAAGGAATTTAGATTACCTGTAGGCATCGGAAATAAGTGGGGATACTTCTTCTTCATCTCTTCTTCAGCTTCCCAGGTCATTTCTTCCCTATTATTGTTCCGCCACAATACCTTAACGGAAGCCACATCTTTATTACGCAATTTTCTTACCCGACGATCTAGTATGGCTATAGGCTGCTCCTCGTAGGATAGCTCCTCTGTGACCTGGATATCATATATAGGGAATACTCTGGAAGGGTCACCAATGCATTTGCGAAGCATAGACACGTGGAATCTGGATGCCTTTGCTCCCAAATCATTGGTAGATCTAATTCATAGGCAACCTTGCCTATCTTACGGACAATCTGATAAGGCCCAATATATCTCGGACTGAGCTTCCCTTTCTTGCCGAATCTCATCACACCTTTCATGGGTGACACTTTCAGGAATACCCAATCACCAACCTGGAACTCTAAATGTCGACGTCGATTATCTGCATATGATTTACGTCGACTGCTAAGGTGCTAATAACCGTTCCCGAATGATTTTCACTTTATCAACTGCTTGATGGATCATATCTGGGCCAATTAATTTAGTCTCCCAATATCAAACCAACCAATTGGTGACCTGTATTTCCTGCCATATAGAGCCTCATACGGTGCCATCTGAATGCTAGAATAGTAGCTGTTATTATAAGCAAATTCAACAAGTGGCAGGTGATCATCGACTACCTCTGAAATCAATAACACAGGCCCGCAACATATCTTCTAGCGTCTGAATAGTACGCTCGGCCTGTCCGTCAGTCTGAGGATGGAATGTTGTGCTAAGACTCACCTGGGTCCCCAATCCTTCCTGAAATGATCTCCAGAAGTTAGCTGTAAACTGGGCACCTCTGTCGGTGATAATAGATATGGGAACTCCGTGAAGTCTTACTATCTCCTTAATATATAACCTGGCATAGTCCTCAGCTGAATAAGTAGTCCTGACTGGAAGGAAATGGGCTGATTTTGTCAGCCTATCAACGATAACCCATATGGAGTCATACTTCTGTGAGGTGCGAGGTAAGCTTTGTAATGAAATCCATATAAATTATTTCTCACTTCCAAGTCAGAATCTCCATCTCCCGTAACAATCCACCGGCTTCGATGCTCGATTTTAACTGGCGACAATTTGGGCATTGAGCGACGAACTCTGCTATGTCCCTCTTCATACCATCCCACCAGTACAAGCATCTGAGGTCATGATACATCTTCGTCGACCCTGGATGAACAGAATACCGACCATAATATGCCTCGCCCATAACTTGTCGCCGCAGCCCTATGACCTCGGGTACACATAACTGCCTCTGTGTAGTAGTACTCCATCAGGTGTAACCTCGAACGGGGTCTTCTCCTTTTCAAGGGGTGTGTCTCTATATCAAAGCGTGCCAGAACAGGGTCCTCATACTGACGTCGTTTTACCTCTTCCATAATAGAGGATTCAGCAATTCCTCAAACTGAAATCCCAGTATCTCCAGAATCAATCAAACGGACTCCAAGGCTAGCTAGTCGATGGAATCTCACGAACCATTTTTTCTTTTTTGATGGCACGTCCGTCAAGCTGCCCATAGACTTACGGCTGAGTGCATCTGCTACAACATTGGCTTTCCCAGGATGATATAAAATATCGACATCATAGTCTTTCAGCAACTCTAACCACCTCCTCTGCCGCAAATTCAGCTCCTTCTGCTTAAAGATATACTGGAGGCTTTTGTGATCCGTATATATGTCAACATGAACGCCATATAGATAGTGTCTCCATATCTTCAAAGCATAAATTACCGCTGTTAACTCCAGATCATGAGTAGGATAATTTCTCTCGTGCTTTACGGAGCTATCGGGAGGCATAGGCTATAACTCGCTTATCTTTGCATTAATACACACCCTAATCCAACACCAGAAGCATCACAATAAATAACATAACCATCTGGTCCCTCAGGAAGAGTCAGAACTGGAGCTGTATTCAACTTCTCTTTCAGCAACTGGAACCTGCGTTCGCAAGCATCGGTCCACTGGAACCTAGCTGCCTTCTTAGTCAGCCTTGTTAAAGGCGCTGAAATTGAAGCAAACTTCTCCACAAATCTCCTGTAATATCCCTTTAGTCCCGAGGAAAACTACGTACCTCAGTAGGTGTCGTAGGTCTAGGCCAATTCTTTACGGCCTCAATCTTCTGGGTATCAACCCGAATGCCATCAGCTCCAATAATATGCCCCAGGAATGCCACTGAAGTTAACCAGAATTCACATTTAGAGAATTTAGCATACAATTTCTGGTGCTGGAGCACCCCAAGTACCGCTTTCAAATGATCTGCATGTTCCTCTTCTGATCGTGAATAAACCAAGATATCATCAATAAATACAATCACGAACATATCTAGGAGCGGCCTGAATACCCGATTCATCAGATCCATAAACACTGCTGGAGTGTTGGTCAGCCCAAAAGACATCACTCGAAACTCATAATGCCCATATCGGGTCCTGAATGCAGCCTTGGGAATATCTGCCTCTCGTACCCGCACCTGGTGATAGTTCGACACGGAGTCTATCTTCGAGAAACACCTAGCACCCGCAACCGGTCAAACAAATCATCAATCCTGTAGGAGGGTATTTATTCTTTATGGTTACCTTATTCAGCTGCCTATAATCAATACACATCCGCAGCGACCCATCTTTCTTTCTCACGAACAACACCGGCGCTCCCCAGGGTGATGTGCTGGGCCTGATGAAGCCCTTCTCTAATAAATCCCTCAGCTGCTCCTTCAATTCTTTCAATTTCGCAGGTGCCATTCTGTACGGAGGAATAGATATTGGCTGAGTATCTGGAAGCACATCTATAGTGAACTCTATCTCTCGCTCAGGAGGAAGACCTGGGAGCTCATCTGGGAATACATCTGGAAATTCATTAACCACTGGGACTGACTGAAGAGTCGGTGCTTCTGCTTTCAAGTCATGCACATGGACCAGATGATAAATATAACCTTTTTGAACCATCTTTCTTGCCTTGAGGTATGAAATAAACTTGCCCCTCGGCGATGTTGTATTTCCCGTCCACTCTATAACGGGTTCCCCTGGGAATTGGAAGCGAACTACCTTCTTCTGACAGTCAACATTAGCATAACAAGAAGCTAGCCAATCCATACCCATAATAACATCGAACTCAGTCATATCTAGCTCTATCAAATCTGCTTTAGTGCAACGGCCACATATAATTACCGAACAATCTCTATATACCTGCCTTGCGATAACAGAATCTCCTACCGGTGTAGCTACCTCAAACGGTTCTATCGGTTCAGGTTTTATCCCAATTCTACTAGCAACAAGGGGAGAAATATACGATAAAGTGGAGCCTGGATCTATCAATGCATATACATCTCGGGAGAAGATCAATAATATACCTGTAACCACATTAGGTGACGCCTCCTGATCCTGTCGGCTAGGCAAGGCAAATATGCGGTTTGAGGGACCGCTAGAACTGGGAGCTCCGCCGCGGCCTGCTGGTGTTGGCATACCCCGCCCCATAGGGCACATAGCCATCGAAGAGGAAGATGAACCAGCAACTGACCCAGTAGGCTGAGCTGCACCACCTGAACTACCCCCAAGTGGACAATCTCTCATAAGATGGCCCTGACGGCCACAAGTAAAACAAGCACCGGTGGCACGATAACACTCCCCAGGATGATATCTCCCACAGTGAGAACACCGAGGTGCAGGTGGCCTCGACTAGCCAGGAACCTCGTCCACTGCCGAACCCGAAGCCACTGGAGCTCGACCGGCTCACAATACCGGTACTATCTGGTCTCTACCCCGTGAACTGTAGGGGTGTACTCCGTGCTGGCTGGGAAGGGTATTGCATCCAGGCTGTCTTTGAGGCACGTTTGCCTCGAGACTCTCCCGAGAATAACCGACTGATCTAGCCCTCTTGGGCGGCCCGTCATGTCCTGTTCGGGCGACGCCCTCTATGTCGGTCCTTTATACCCTGGGCATGCGCCTGTACCCGCGCAATATCCATCCCTGGCTGGGAAGCCATCACCAGACAGCTATCGACCAAGTAACGATCCAGCCCCATCACGTATCGATGCATCCGATCAGTCATATCAGCTACAATAGTGGGTGCATATCTGGCCAAGGAGTCAAACTCTAAGCTGTACTCTCGAACACTCCTGCCACTCTGCCTCAGACGCAGGAATCTATCAACTCTGGCCCGCCTCATCTCCGGAGGTAGAAAATAGCCCAGGAAGGCCTCTGTAAACTCGTCCCATACAGCCGGAGGAGCACCCTCGCCCACCGACTCCCAAGACTCATACCAATTAGCAGCTACATCATGCAACCGATATGACGCCAACTCGACAGACTCAGTCTCAGAAGCCTTAATCAACCGCAACGTACGCTGCATCTGCCGAATAAACTCCTGGGGATCCTCTGCGGGCTTTGACCCGAAGAACTCTGGAGGATTACAAGTCAGAAAATCACGGGCCCTCAAACTATCATGTCTGTCTTCTCGATCACCCCTAATCCATGCTCGCGAGCCTACCCGCCACTAATCGGTCAAGAATCGGGACCGCATCTCTCTAGCCCTATCCTCCGCCCCGGGCCTGAGAGCCGGAGGCTCGGGCACTAGAACCGGGAGCGGCGGTGGGCCGCCCTGTCTGCGGCTGCTGCGCCCTCTGCTTCCTCGATAGCGGCGGTGCAGCGAGCTCGGCTGTCGGGAGCACAACCCTCCCGGCTCGGCCCACGGTCCCCGGTAACTCTCGGCACGGCTGGTCTCTCCCGTCTTGTCGACTTGCCGCTTCGGGGCTGTCGCTTTCCTCGGAGGCATCGCTATAAACATAACAAGTCGTTAGGGAGGAGTCATCCTGATAATACAGCTCTATCGCACGATCTAAGATCAGAAGGAAAGATAACAACCTAAATGTCCTGTAGCTTCCTGTTTATAGATGTGGTGCACAACACACCGATAAACAAGACTCTACCAGACACGGTCTGTAGACATTCCGAGGACGAACCGCTGTGATACCACTTTTGTCACGACCCAACCCTGTAGGCCGTGACTAGTGCCCGAGCTGGGCACTCGTACGCACTCATTAATTAGAATCGGCATACAAATACCTACACATATACCAAGATCATCCGTAGTCTCCAAATTGTCGCATGGACAAGCATATATATATCACAGAAGCCAGCAAGGCTATCATAAGGCGCAACGTCCCAAAATATATGCAACCGCAAACCGACAAGGCTGCCATGGCGAATGGGACCGCCCAAAGCACAAATCATACAAACACAACTGAACAGTAGCCAATCACAACCCACATATATGTCTACAGACCTCTAAGAATAACAACAGAATCATATGACGGGACAGGGCCCCGCCGTACCCCTGAATAAACATATGCATATACAACGGGAGAGTCTGTACCAAAATATGGGCTCCAGAACAAGGAAGCGCTCCAAAGTAGCAGAATAGGTGTCCTAGGCTGGTGGATCACCAAGATGGGCGTACGCCACTGCGGGCATGAAACGCCCCGAAGAAAGGGGTCGGTCGAAATATGTCGAGTATGCAAAGCATGACATACAGTAAATAGGATCATAACTGGGACAAGAAGTACAGTAAATAAGTACAATATGCAAAATACCAAAATATTTAGTTTCGAAACACAAATCATGCATAGGGCTCAGGGAACATGGTTGCCACCCCGTCATCTGGCGCCATAACACAGCATAACACCAGAAGATTTCATATCTTCGTAACCCAACATATCACATAACACATCATAACGCCATACACACCATAACACTAGAATATATAAACAGAACCCGGCCCTCTAGCGAGGAGCTCGGCGAACCATATCACATCATACTCCGAAATATATCATAGTGCGCACGACTACATAACCGGCCCGGGACTCGGTGAAAGATATATCAACCATATGCGTGAGCAGAGTCGTGAGTAACCATATGCATAAAAATCATCATTATAGACTCAATAGATAAGTAAGTAATCAACACTCGGGGGTCGGGGTGATAGCTATATTAAGTTCTGTCACAAAGTCGTTGGAACTATACAAAGGAAAGTCGCGGGACCCACGGACGAGTATCATCCCAATCCGAGCCCGCCTATGAAAGTTAGAGTCATTATACGCTACAGAACCTCCTACGAGCATTTCAAGGCGATCCGGTTCTGTCTACGAAAGTTACGGCCATTATTAGACATAAAATCCTTTAAGAACAAAATCTTTAGGCGACACTTGAAATCCAACCATACCAAAGACATAAGGACCATAATTCTACTACATTAAGAATGCCAACGTTAAGAGGCGAATAAGAATCGTAGACATGCTCGGATCGTAAGAATGGAGTTACCTCGAGGCTCGTGTCATAGCCTACTTACAATTAAGACATGCCAAAAGAAAGAAAGGTTGGGCTTTACATACCTCGTCCGCTCTCAAAGCTAATCCAAACCTAAGTCTAGGGCTCCCCAAGATCTACAACAACATCATTGATACCAAACATTAGCTATAGGCATTTAGGAATTCAATTCCAAACTAGCACTTTATCTACAGAAATTTGGGCAGCATTTCCCCTATAAATTCAACAACCCCGAGAATTCAACTCGGCTAAATCATCAACAACAATACCAACAACCATGTTTACAACATCAACAATCAATTCAAAACGCATTTTAACATTAAATACTCTTTTCTACATAATTCAACAACATTCCATTATATTCAATTCAATTACATACATTCAAGCCAACATCCACACTCACATGTTCAAATACTAATCTGAGATCATTCAAACACGATTCAAGAACACTTCAAACAATCCGCACAACATTCAAAACAACCCAACCAACACTCCATTCTACCCGAAACCATCCCAAACCCGAGAACAACAACAACAACACATTCCTCTCTTCCAAATTCATGAGTTACATAAACAACCCACACGTTAACAATGTCATTTTCATCAATATGAAATCTACATTAAAATCACGTTACTTCCAAATCAGCTCACGACACTTACAATTTCAACTTGAATCATTAAACTTTTATTATCAACATAGAACCCATAATACTAACACCCAAAATACTACATAAAATTAATTCATTCCTTGGCACACAAGGAGGCCATATTCGCCACCACCCCAACCTACCAACTTCATGATTCTCATCCATTTCAACACACTACAACAACCAAACATGCTAAATGGAATTAATTCATCACTCCTACACAACACACACCTACACGGCTACAAGCCATCCACACGGCTCAACATCAACATGCATACTTTCATGAATTTCATTCATTTCTACATACTACAACATACACAACCACTCATAACACATGTAAAGAAGATTAAACCTTACCTTTTCCACTTATCTTCTTACTTGGCTAGGGTTTGTTCTTGCAAGAATGAATGTTTTGTTTGTTCCAACAACCACTCCACGTTAATAAGGACCCTCCAATTGGTTGAATTTCTAGGAGAAAATATTTTTCTGATGAAGATTTTTGGACCTCAATTTTTGGTAGCTATGGCCAAATGGCCTTCTTGTTTTGCTCCAAGTTTTTATACAAGGTTCTAAGGGATGAAGATGAAGAATATATTGACTTAGTCATCTTTTATTCATATATGAAGAATCCATGTGGGCCTTGGCCCACACCTCTTTGGCCGGCCACTTGGCCTTAGCAATTCATGAATTAATAACTTTTAAATAGTCACTTTTAACCCCAAATTTCCCTTAATATCTCATGCCAATAAAATCATAAGCAACTTTTGCCTTAAAACAAAATCGTGGTTAAAAGTCTATACTTCGTATCCCGAAATAGTCTTGTCCCTAACTTATCATGGTTAACTCGGATTGTCCCAATGTACAGAATATGGGATATAACATACTCAACACTTGTCCTCCCAAGCTCGTAAATCTACATTCAAGAGAATTCATACTATTGTTAGGCTTAGCGTCATATGCTTATCTTAAGCCTTCAAATTAAACCCCTTTAGAATCTGTCAAAATTCGAGCAGCATCTCCCCTATATCTTCTACTCCCTCCAATCTTCAACACAACTCCCAAAGCACAATAAAACACCAATAATTCCATAATCAAAAGACTACATTCAAACTATACTCAATTCAATCCCAAAACTTCTTTTCATAATCAATCCATAACAACAACTTCATACAACCCCTTATACACTCGTATACGACAATTCCTTAACATTATTATTATTGCTCATAACAAGATTATGCTCAAAACATACTAATAATTATAACTCAAGTCAATTCACAACTCAAGATATCATCAAATGCATATTTGAACTTTTCCTCCAATTTTCTTCTCCTCAAATCTTAACATAATTACCAAACAAACTCATAAACATGAAACTAATATGAAATCTTACCTCAAAATTCAAGAACACTTCAATTCCTGGTTTTTCCACCTTAAAAATACTCACTTAACATCTTCAAAAAGAGGAGACAAGTGTAGACCTCACTTGGAAACCCTTAACCACTTTAATCTTCACTTTGATCCTTAGTTTAGGCTAGGAAATTTGTTGGAATATGTTTGGAGAAGTTTCTAAGACTTCCTAGGACTTGGGGCTATGCTAAAAATGAAATAAAAATGACCAAAATTTTCATATAGAATTATAGGAATATATGTGCATGTTGTAGAAGTTGGAAGAATGTTCTACAGGATTTGGGATATGTTTAGAGAGGTTTGGATATTGGATGAATGTTGTGGAAAATTCTAGAGAGGTGTGGAGGTGAGAGATGGTGAAAAATTGATGAAAAATGATGAGTTAGAGGGGTATTTAAAGGTGTGTGGGTCGGGTTAATCTCCATTGGGCCGAATTAGTGGGCCTTAAGTGAGTTTTTAGAGAATTCGCGTAGATTTACAGGCTTTTGGCAGTCCGTTTTAAAATGCCCATAACTCCCCACTTCGATGTCATTTTTGACGAACGATTTGTTGCATTGGAAACTAGACTTCCTGAACTTCAATTTAGGCTTTTATTTCACTTCAAAACTCCTGATATACTAGGAGATATACTCCTCTAAAGTTGACCCAAAATTTATGTCCAAAATTCTGCCAACTTTTTTTAAATTTTCGACAAACTTATTTTCATCGATTTGCTTGGTCCCGAAATCTTCCGAAACTCTCCATACATGCTATTTATCATTAATTATACTTGATAATGGTCATTTCCTTTGGTTCCGAGGTTGTCTTTCCAGGTTACGACTTACAAGATCGTAATTCATCCTTTACTTCATTGTTACGTACTTCCCATGGCTTGTACCTTCCAAAACTTCACGGGACGTCTCCAATACTCCATTAATACGGTGAAATACTTGGCGTGCTCATGCTCTGACAGTGCGAGGTGTAACAGAATTAATCATTTTACTCAAATCTCAATTTTTACATATTCAATTATTAGAGTTTTATCACAATTAATTGAGTATTTAATTGTGATTAGTTCTATAAATTGATCACTATATGAAAAATAATGGCCACAATTGAAATGATTATTTGTTAGTTCAAATATGGCCTTAATTGAAATAACCAAATTCATTGGTATAAGTTAATTAAGGTCATTAGCCTTTAATTTGTTTGATTATGCCAATTATGGCCTTAATTTAAATACCCAAATTCATGGTACTAACCTAATTAAGGTCATTCCTGCAAATTAGCTCCTAATTTGGTCAATTGGTTATTATCAGGTCATAATTGAAATGTTCAATTAATGGGCATTACTTTAATTTTGACCATCTGTTAAATATCTGCATGCATGCCCTCCCCGCAAATAGGTATACATAGATATACACATGCGTATACGTATACACACATGTATATCTACATATGTGTATAGGACCAGGGCCTTTCCCCCTGATTTAAAATCTGGACTGAGCCCAACCCAAAAGGGCATGACCCGGCCTGGGAATCCACGCATAACAATGTGGCAATACCCCTCCATTCCCTCATTTTGCAAAACCAAACACACCCTATACGCGTCTCTCTCTCTTTCACCTCCCCAAACCCTAAACGCCGCCTCTCTCTCTCTCCTCGTCATCATAGCTAAAAATGGCAAAGTCTCAAGTGCATCATGCTTTTACCAGTCTGTGTGACCGAGAAAGTCAAAGCATTAAACACTTCCACCATTTCTCACCTAATCCAACCCAAACAGAGCATAAGTAACATTTTCCTTTGCTTTTTATTCAAATTAACGGTCAAAACTCTGTGAATCCTTAATGTATTTTGTTTGTATTTGTTTGAAATTGTGAATTTGATTAGTTCTTGAAGAACCTTTTGGATCGATCACTTTTGGGTCAAATCTGGCCTTTGATATGTTTGTTTGGCTCAATCTCAACCCTACGACACTCGAATGTGAAGAAGAAATCCAAGTATAGTCTTGTTATTAGTTCTGTTGGTTCATTAATATGATAGATGTGGTGCTATGGTTTGATCAAATGAGCTAATAATGCTATAAATGGCTTAAATATGCTAGTTCTAAATATTCAGCCTATTTTGCATGATGTCCTGACCCATTAAAAGTTGATCATGTTTTTGCTTCTAGGCTTTTGTTACTTCCTTATGGTATATGGGAACTGATGTTATATGTCTTTATCCTGTATACTAGAGATCTTGTTTTAACTTGCTTGCTATTCTAAATGTGAGTCCAATGATTTGTAGCCATGCTATCTGATGTGTGTTAAAATTGGTCAATGTGGCTAAAGTATACTAGACAATGCATAAGTCTCCCTGCTTGACACTATGACTAATATATTTTCACCCTTTTTGTCTATCTTAACTAGCATGTGAATGGGTTTTGACTATTTTAAAACACTT
>NC_081347.1:30284848-30439181 GCF_029784015.1 Lycium ferocissimum | reverse complement strand
GTAAACCATTATAACTGTCTGAGTAATTGACCTGGGTAAAATATCATCAAGCCTACTCGCAAACCCTGATAAAGCTCGGTGAACCTGCCATACCTCAAATCTAAACTGAAGATCATCGAATCCGTGAAGGTGATTTACTGGGAACCCATAAGTCCTCCTAGAGATATGAACACAGTCTATCATGTTCTAATCAAACAATACTGACTCAAAAGGGATGTGCAACCTCTAAATATCATCAATAGCCACTCGAACTGAATCCAAATTTTTGAACCCAATCATAGTCCTACCACGCAGTTGTGGCGGTGAAGTTTAATCTTTTCCTCATGCATAATACCAATCACTCTCGACTCCAGAGGATGAATCATATCCAAGTTGTCAGCTGACTACCGAAGAACTATACCTTATGAATGTAACCTTAGAGTTTCTCAACCTTTATTTGATACACAAAAATCTAATACAACCCTAAACTTTCGACGCAAAAACCTGTAGCATCATATAATAATCCTTTAACCAACGAACCTCCATTGTAATACTTCGATAAGCCCATAACATTTTCAAAGGCATCAAATCTTGCAACCTCTTACGCCAACCTAGCATAACCATTTTCGAGTCCTTAATATCCAAAAGTATCCAACCAATATTACTCGTGGCATAAAAAGCTTACCACGACAACGGTCCCGCCTCGAGAATATAACTCTAGCCCTCACAAATAGGAATTCTCACAAATCATTTCTCTTTAAACCACACTAGCTCATCCACCGAAGAGTGTTACGAAACTATCCAATGGAGTGCCTCACAAGCCACTTCCTATAAACCTTAACATGCCGGTTACCTGAAATTCTTTTCTCAGTAGTCGCTGATCACAAAACCTCAAGGAACTTCATCACATCACTTAATCCATCATCTCACTTGGTCCTTTTCTATAGACTCTCTTCTTTAAGTGTACTCACGGTCACACTTTATCTAAAGTATGCACAACATCCCCACAACCTATACCGACCCAAGTAATCCCGATCAACTATACTCTCTCTTGACTCTTCAGTTTCCCAAATCCAATCAAATCCCAATATGCATCACCCTCTAACCATCTCTCAAACCTACTCAATAGAATTCTACATAATAATAAGTCTTGCAAACTAGCCGAGTCAATCCTGGATATAGTAGCATGTAACACACTCTACGCACTAGAGTTCCCCTAACTCACTCAACTCTAAAACTGAACACTTTCTAAAACCCGCGTATCATATACATAGTCCTACCAACGTCCCCACTTATCTCTATCAAAGTGCGCTTGCTCCAATTCCCTTACTCAATTTCGAAACGTTCCATACAATTCAAATTAATCCGAACCTCATCATTGATCTACCACTTCGAATGTTCTAATTATCGAACCAGAACACCTCTAACCATCCATGCGATTTCCCCTTTCATATGATCACTCAACCGAATAGCAATACCAGTAATAGCAGGAACTAGTCAAAACTAACACAATAGATATAAGGCTCTCAACCCTAATCCAATACTAGAGTCATTCTTATTGATCAACCACCGGCTCACATTGGCCCACAGCATAAACAAATTAACCAACTCAACACTGAACCCTTATGTATATGTTACCCTGCATAGCCACAACATGATCCTCGAATCAACTAGATCTTGATCCCACGATTTCCTTATTATTCCTCTAAACACAAAGACCTAACGAACATACCTTTTTACTGAAATACCCGGACCACAACTGCCCAACATCTTAAGTCTCCACTCGTCTCAAGTAGTCCTTCCTTTCGATCTAGAACTGATAACCACTTTCTTGACAGGACCCATGAGCTGCTAGCATAAAATCACGTTGAAGACCAACTACCCCTTTCATGGTCGAATATGAAATCCACTCTCGTACCGATTGCAACCTTATTCTAACAAACACGTCAGATGTCAATATTTTCCTTCCTAATAGCAGAGATTATTCTATCCAAGTCATTTCCCTTACGTGTCCATCCCATTAACACAAAAAGTACTCAAACCAAAATAACCTAAGAAATCTTACTTCGCTACACGTTTTCCACGAAAGTCATCCTTTATGTCCTTATTCTCGACTTCTCTATTTTATTACACGCAGCCACTATACTCTTGCCAAATCCGTTGATCCTTACCGAACTTATACTCGTCCCCTCATATCGACATCTAATACCCTACCACTGATGAATAGTTAACCTACCATAGATATGCCCGTGCCACGCACACCATCACAAAGCCTTGATGAAACTGAAAATTTTCCCAGAACCAAGCATGTCATCGAACATTCATTCTTGTCATATCAAGAATGCACTTTTGCCACTTCTGAGCAACCCAATGCTGAAAATACGGAGATCATTCGACCCTTTGCACCATCCTTCCCATTTTCTCAAGAAACCCCCACAATAAACCAGTCTTAACCACAATCCCACTCAACTGAAACCTCAAGCCATAACTAGAAACTGAACTTGGTCACTCATCCGAATCTGGATGACACATCTCATACTGTACCACAACACTTCATAACCAAACCGATCGCATATGAAATTCCAGAATGAGTTTTTCACCACTCATAAGAGAAGAAATAAAGATATTCAGATACCAATTGGAATCGACTAGATACCAATTCGAATGAAGTAACATGAAGGAATGAAAGAATTTGAAGTTTCCTAAATGTCTCATAGCCTCTCGCAGATAGGTACGGAGCTCATCGTACCGATCTACAAGACTCTACTAGACATGCTCTTGTACTTATATACTGAGTAACCTAGGGCTCTAATACCAACTTGTCACGATCCAAATTGTTTAGATCCCGTTTGGATGGGCTTAAAAAAGTGACTTTCATGTGGAAAGTGCTTTTAGAGCTTTTAAGTACTGAAAGTTATTTTTATAAATAAGCAGTTGAGTGTTTGGATAAAAGTGCTTATGCTGAAAATAAGTTGTAGATGTGTTTTGTAAATAAGTATTGTTATGACTGAAATACCCTTAAAGTTGTTAACACCATAAATAAGTGGATTTAAAAGATTTTTAAACTCTAAAGTGGATTCAAATCAAAAGTAATTTATATTTTAAAATCACTTCCATTATAAAATGTTTATTTAAGTTAATTTTATAAATATATGTTACTTATAATTTTAAAATGTATAGGGGCAATTGCAGCAACATATATTCTATCATTGCATTCGCACATTCTGTTATAAAAAAACATATTCTTAAAGTCATTCTATCACTGCAGTTGCACATATGGTGCAAGAGATATCTTTCCAAAGTTGAGAAGGTAGTAAAGCATTCATTCATATATTATTGATTGACTTTCTTAAAAAATTTCAAGACGCACCATCTAAATATATCGTTTCTTATTATTCCATTAATCTAATCCGTAAATCTTACTCTCCCTCAAAAAATTCAAAGCATGAACCAAAAAAATTGTTTCTAGATGTCTAATGAATGCTTGCCAATGTAAACAGTTGTTGAATCAATATCTACTCACATCTTTTTAACTAGATAAATTCATTTGCCTTTCTAAAGTTTAGGGAATATTTATAGATTGATATGAAACTTTATCGCGAGCAAGCAACAAGTAAACTCCGACCATTGAGATGTACTAGGGCCATTTACAGGCAGTTTGTAGCCAAAATTTAGTTAATGTGGCCCTTTAGTAGGACATAACTCATCAAAACCATGAGCATATCATAGACAAGGGAACAATTTTTTTAAGTTAGGATCAACATGACTTAAAAAAGGGTAATACAATTTATAGTGGAGTGCTAATACAACCGAAAGCACTCCACTATAAATACAAGAAGTGGAAAATATTCATATAATACAAGCATCAAGCATTAGAAATGTCACTAGCAATCATATCACGAAACCCCATCCAATAGACATCATTTTTTTCTCCTACATCTTCGACATCTACATTGTTAGCTCTTGAAGTTGTGCCAATATCATTAGAATCAACCGATGGAATATAGCTCTCATTCTCGGTTGTTTGGAATGCATCATCCACATTGCATTTCTTTCTAATATAATTGTGAATGACCATAGTAGCAAGTACGATGTCCCTTTGTGTGTCAATGTGATAGTATGGCATGTCTCTCAAAATAGACCATCTTGCCTTCCAAACACCAAATGTGCACTCTACTACATTTCTACAAGAAGAATGTAAATAGTTAAATTTCTCAATGCGTCCTCTTGGCTCTCGCAATTGTTGAGTTGCACCGCGGCGAAATTTAGCTAGGTGATATCTTACATTATTTCCTTTGAATGGAGCCATGTATCCATTCATGTGGGAATATCCTGCATTAACTAGATAATATTTGTTTCCGCATGGATGTGGAAAGTTGAGCTCTTTTCTACGAAGGGCCTCAGCAAATATACGACTATCGTGAGCTGCTCCTTCCTACCCAGCCCATGCAAATGTAAACACATATTAAAATCAACAACGGCGAGAATATTCTAAGTCGGATAACCTTTACGTCCAATATATGGTATCTCTTGACCTTGCAGCAATCTAGCTTTAACATGTGCGCCATCAATTGCTCCAATACAATGCTACAAGAAGTGAATGTAAAATAAGAAACTTGGGATCCATTTTTTTCTCGTTGAATTCTAAGGGGCAAGAAACTATCATAAAGCTTTTCTTATATAAGGGTAGTAAAGATACAATGCAGAATAATAAATTATCATAAACAGGTTACTTACTTTAAAGAAAGGGAAATATATTTGTTTACATGGCTTGTGAGCATCACAACCATCATTATAATTTGGATGTGGTCTAATGATATCTCTTGCAAGCTTACAAACGGCCGTCAAAATGGTATGAAAGTGTCTATGAATTGTCTCTCCAGAATGTTGAAAGATATCTTGTATCATTCGATTTCCAACTCCATGTGCACAAGTCATCAAGAATATGCCTAAAATTTCATGTATAGACATTCCACGAGTAGGTTTAAGCCCATATTTATTAGTTAAGTCATTGGATAGATCAATGAACACCGCTTTCTTCATTCGGAAATTTTCATAACAACGAGTCTCATTTCCTCGTAATATCTCTTAACTAAACTCATTTCTAGAGCGCATTGATGTACGACAAGGTTCTTTGCATAGGTATTTTTCACAATACATCAAAATGTATTTACTTGTTATATGACATAAAGTCATCCGCTCCTTCTCATCTTGCTCTCTCCGAATCTCTTCTAGCTCTTGATCTTCATCATCTAACAAATCACTTAAATGAGGAGATACCACATTGCTAATATCCCAACTCTCCATTTAACTGAAAATGGAAATGACTCAAATTAGTAAAGAATGAAAGTTTTTCCAAGAACCCGATTTAAAGATTTTTTAGAAACTCCATTGTTTCAATACACTCATCTCTATCTTCGGAAAATCACATTGTAAATCTCAAATTACAGTTCCATCAGTAAAGAACAACAACCACAACAATACATAAAGTTCCCACATTCATTAAAGCCAACACAACAACAATAACCATAAGGTTTAAGGATACAACCACAACGTCAACACAACATTAACAATACATAAAGTTTACACGTACAACCATAAGATTTAGGGATACAACCACAATGTCTAAAAAGAAGCAATAAGTAAAGTTTACACGCACAACCATAATGTTTGAACATTAAACAATAAATACATTTAACCATAGCAATGCAATCAACCCATTTTCTCAAGGTATAACTGATAGTTATACTCCAACCAATATTTTCGAGCTTCATCAGTTTCCATCTTAAGAAACAGTTGACGTACATCCTTCTTAAGAAACATGTTGCAAACATAGTTGTACTTTCCACTCCCAGCAGGAATATCAGAAAAATTTGCCAACACATTCATACACTTATCGATGACGGGATCATCTACCGAAGGGGATGTAGCAGTGCTTTTGCCAGACATAAACTCCACTAGAGAGTGTATATCCCTCTCATTGATGCCGCACCAGATTTTGCCTTATTATTTTTTTTTTTTTACTTGAGTGCTAGTGCCAATACCATCAATTGAACCTCGTCTTTTTAGTGACGGTTTAGGAAACATAATAGAATCCACATTATGTATATCATCACTTTCATCATTCCCTTCATCACTAGGATTGATCAAGTGTTCTTTGTCATAGCCACCAATATCATTTGTTCCTTCTTCATCAAGATCTACTCCAATGCCAAACATTTATTCTTGATTCGCTGTACGTGCTCTTTCTCCAGTAGTAACAATATCAGAAAACAACGCATCATAGCGATACCATATAAGTGAAAGATCTATTTTCCTAAACTTATTGTATCGATCATCCTCCTGTAACAACAAATTCAAAACTACTTTAAACAAACCAAGAAATTTAGCAATGAAAGAAAAAGAAAGACATATAGAAAAATGTGAGAGATGTACCTTAATTTTTAGCTCCCACCAATCATCATCTACTATAATTGTATTTTTCGTGGCATCCCATCCTAAACCTGTCTCCCCTCTCATCAACTTCTTAAAAAGAATCCAATCTTTTTTCATGTTATCCTAATGATTTTTCATCTGTTTTTTATCATAGTTTCTTCCCGTGGCTTTAATGAATTATTCAACAACATTATTCCATCCATCTCTATTTAAATGAGTGTGTGGTCTACGTCCCTGTCTAATCTCATTTTCACACAAATCTATAAATTTAATGTTGGCATCATCATCCCACTTAGCATTACTTCGTGCTTTACTAGTTTCCGGCATGATTGAATGTAAACAATCTGAAGAAAGGAGAAATAAACGTTCATGAACTCTGCAACATCATAATGTTGCCAGCCCAATAATGTCACGACCCAAACTGATGGGCCGTAACAAGTGCCCGACTACTACTGGCCAAGCACTCCTATGCTTGCATTTACTGCTCACTGACTATCCTAGGACCATACACACCCGTAACTAAGAGCATGCCGTCTCCCGAACAATCAACATAAGAGACACTGCACCGGGAACTCACGGCCAACACATACATATACATGCAAACACTTAGAGTAACAAAGACAAGCCGATTTGGCCGCTACACATATATACTGTACAACAAAATAAACGCCGACGAGGCTGCATAACATCACGACTACATATCACTGTTTGTCTACGGACCTACATGGAGTACAAACTGTGAAAGGACGGACGAAGGCCCTGCCATACCCATATATGTACATATCGGAATAGCATACCAAAAGAGTCGAAGCTCGAATTAATGGAGAAATGCGGCTTCGCCGCTAAGGGAGGTCCTACACTAATGCGCGATTGTCGGCGGCCCGATACTTCAGGCATGAACGCAGCATCCACAAAAAGGGACGTCAGTTCGAGTAATGTACCGATTATGTAAGGTATGAATAATAACATAGTAAGGGATGTAAAGTATGAATAATAACGAAATGGAAATATAGAGCATATCATGAGATAAAAAAGTAACACGTACATACGAGTGCCTTTTAGGCGGGGTACCACACGTACATCTAGCTTTCTTTGAAAAACATTTCTTGTTCATGTATACAGAAAATAGAACATATCATATTGCCGAGGAACGTCGGCTCCGATTCATGTAACCATATACCTCGCGTCCGGGATGAGATCATACTATACCAACTGATCAGGTGGTTACGCGTCTATAACGCTCGGGCCCTTTTTTCCATATTTCCCATTTACATATACATATATCATATAAGCAACATGCAGGAGAGCCCAAGGAAAGTTATATCTCTATCGGAGAGACGTAAGGTCGGTAACCTCCGATTATATTATTGAATAATCATCATCGCTTTATCTCACCTTGAAGGAACAATTATTATAAGGTGAGACTATCAATGAAGAATAGCATCAAGAGAAAACATAGAATAAGATCATAAATCTCATAAGGCGTCAATTCATATACTTTGGAATCTTTAAAAAAATAGTCATCATCCATGAATAAAATTGAGAAATCAAGAAATAGCTCAACATTCTTATATCGTCATTGAAATCATAACTTGGAACCTTTAAACATGAAATCGTTCTCATCATATTCACTATAGAAAAATATTCTCATCTTTGGCATCATGTCATCATGATAAAAACATGTCCATCCTTGTTGTCATAAGAGCTTACAAAATCATAAACCTCTGTTTTGGAAAAATATGGACATTTTGGAGAAACATTTACGGGTTATCGGGAAAGGAATCATGCCTTGAAATCATAGACTTCTAACTTTTGAAAACAAAGAATTTATGGAAGCATTTATGAAATCGTAGCATAGGAATGATGCCTTTGAAAGAAAGGGACGAGCCTTAACATACCTTTCGGTCGCCTTAGTCGTTCAACGTTTATCCTTCCAAGCTCGTAAATCTACATATAAAAAATTCATACTATTATTAGGCTCAATGTCATACGTTCATCTTAAGCCTTCCATTTAATTCCATTTAGAATCTGCCGAAATTCGGGCAACACCTCCCCTGTTTATATGCCTAGCCCGAAGTCACCATCCAATAACCAACAACAACAACAAAAATACCAACATCAATAACATTATTTCCAACACCAATATGTACCATAAAAAAACCCCACATACGTCGTTTTCCAACTTCCATAACTAACCAACTTACTACACAATTATTTAGCGACTTTATCTCCGTAAATAAGCCTTAAATAATACCAAAAGAGAAAGATTCATACCTTAATTCTTGTTAAGACAGCAATATCCTCAATATCCACGCTAAAATCCACCGCAAAACAATACTAGAATCACAACCATGCCGTTACCCGGCCCTAAATTACTACTCCGCCACTTGAAAATTGCTCACTTTTTGTTTTCCTCACTCTCTCTCTTTAGTTTCTGGAATTCTCTTGCAAAATCTGATGAAAAAAAGGGGTTCATATAAGGGTCAAATTCGGTTTGGGGGTCACTGTAGCATTTTACTGTAGCAGCATTGTAGCAGGTCGGTACTGTAGCAGTACTATAGCACACGTTTCTGCTCTGTCAGCTGAACTTGTAACGTCCATAATTCTCTACTCCGATGACCTATCGATGAGTGGTTTGTTGCGTTAGAAACTATACTCGACGAACTTCATTTTAGGCTTTTGTTTCACCTTAAAACACTTCATATGCTAAGAGATATTGGTCCCCCAAGTTGGACCAAAATTTTCACACAAAACATTACCTATCCTTTCTCCAAAGTCGTACCACTCCATTTCTTCCACTCATTTCCTTATAAAACCTTCTGGTATACCTTATATACATCCTTCACTTATTAAATATACTTAATAATGCTTGCTCCTTATATTCCAAAGTGGTTTTACTTCACCCTAACTCAACGTACTTATGTTCAAATTTGATAAGTGCTCCTTCGAAGATACGGGGTGTAACATTCTTCCCCCCTTAAAAACATTCGTCCTCGAATGTTGCAGTATTGCTAACCCACGACACCATATTTGATTCATTAGAATAAGTATTTTTCCTTTAGGGTCCGATTACCATTTGCTTAACTATAACTTGGATCAGTCTCTTCTCATTCTTTCTTAACTCTTTTATTGCCTTCAGTCATCTTCTTTCACTTCTTTGTCCTCATGTATATGATCGGAAATTAACTAGCATCTCGCTCTTGTTCTTTCTCCATAATGGTAGTCCTGACTTGCCGTGCCATAACTATTCATCGTCCTGTAAGTACTTTTTTTTTTCTCGCTCCTTGTTTCCTTATTAGTGGGGACTACCTTTCTCTCTCTACTACGCCCTCTTTGCGTTTACTCCTTCGGTGCCATCTCGGGCTATCCTTTTTTGTGCCGGTTGATCTTAGATATACACCGTGCTGATTTTTTTTTTGTAGTCCATTAGTCGGGCTCTCTAATCCTTACATCCTTGTCGCCATCTCTTTTACCCTTACATTCCAAAATGTTTACCCAAAGATAAGCTGTGTCGCTAGTGAACCTAATGGTTATGTTCCTTTCTAAGAACGCTTATATCATTATTCGAAATACGTATATACGTAATGTTTCTTCGCCATTTATTATCCTTCGCAGTCCGGTTACACTTATGGCGGACTTATAATCCGAGTTTCAACTAATTTCATAGCTTCGCAACATCTTTGAGCTCTGCCACAACTTTTTCTTTACTTCTTTCCCTCACATCTATCAATACAATCCCAGAAGCATAGGACTACGGCAACTCTTCTATTATGACTCTCTTGCAACGCAAGTATACTTATCTTCGATTTCTTGGTATCGACGATCGTTTCGTCAGTCGTTATTCCTTGTTGGCTTTCCGGTGTGGCCTTCTTACAATTGTAGTTGGGCATAGCTTCACGTTGACGGTTCATATAATTCCATAGCACATGCTCTCATGTTCAGTATAATTAGTGGTCCATGAACTATTTTCTAATATTTGGTGAACTCTTTTATTTCCATTCATAGGAGCGTTGTTCTTTCTTTCCTTCAAAATTTCCAAACTACCAATCGTTGTTCCTTTTATTACAATTGTCATTGTCATCCCAAGTGTTCTTTGGGTTCGTCATCCTCTCTAACACCCTTTGTAAATTTATCTTAGAGACCTTCCTTGCTCTTTTCATTACCCTTTAGGGCATGTCACTGCATACTTAGGTACGGCGCAATTTTTGCCCGATACGAGGGATTCAAATCATGATCTAAAAAATATCATAGTTCATCTTGGCGTAAAGTGCTCTCTTGAGTTATCTTCCATACTTTCTCCCTATGTCCGCCTCATGGTACACTTATTGTCAATTCGTTTCTACTTCATTATGTTACCTTCCGGATATGCCAATACGCCTCGAACTCTGGCGCTGAGCTAATAAATCTCCTTTTCTGGAGCTTGAAACGTCATAGTTCCTTGCAAGTCTATTATGTTTTCCCCTCTTATTAAGGAGGTCCTTATACACCCATAGCCTTCGAGTAACCATCGTCTTTGATAATTATCTGCCGCCCTTCACGATCTTCTTAGGGCCGGGGTTCCATCTTCGTATGGTCTGACTTGTCTAAATCGGAATACCTATAAGGGTTAGATCCAATTCTGATGCCTTCTTTTCCATCTTTTCACACCTCTGTCTTTTATGACAAACGGTTTTTCGGACCCACAAGTTAATGGGGACATCGAGATTCACCACGTCCTTTATGAAGTCTTCAATTATACCTTACTCCTCGTTTTTCTTCCCGACTTTGCTTATACCATATCTAAAACTTCTTTCCCCGAGTTCTTATTCCATTTATGTCTATATCATCATTTTTTTTCAACATTTCCATACCCCTTCCATCCACTACTAGTCCTTTCGCCCGCTTAGCTCACTTACTCATAATCCTTCTTAACTACGCGTTTGTGTTGCAGCTGTGCATCCAAGTTTTTCGAGCGCCCTGCTACTTTTTCTCTTAGGACAGAATTCTTACAGTTTACACTCTCTCTATCCTCGTTCATTGAACCTTTAACTATCTTTCTGATGCTACGGCCGGGTGGTCTTCCATGCACGTTCCTTACATTTCATTCCATTTCCTCTATAATCGAATCTCTCGGTCTTCACATGAATTCTTATTCCATGTCATTAATTTTCTAATCAATTGTGTTGACTCATCATCCTCGTTCTTTCCTCGATGAGTAATCGGTTTCCTACCGCCAACGCGTTAAAATATCCTTCTTACTCCCATGGTTAAAGATTTCCAATTACTTTACTCCGAAATGCTCTCCTCTTCCTTCGACCAACCCATTAGTATACCTTTCCTACTTTCATCCTTAACCTTCCTTGGGTTTCTTCCTCCTCGAGACACCTTTCTTCTCTTGTTATTTGTAGTATCGGCTCTGAAGTTCGTGAAATATTCGTTTAAACGCGCAAATCCGTTCTATTCTTAAGTTATCTTTTTGGAAAGCTTCTCCATGTCCGAGGCAACCGTGTTAATTGACCACACACTTATCCCTTTATATACCTTTCAAGGGTACGGAAATCTCTTAACATCGTCGCAAGGCCTAACCATTCTTTCTCTTACTTAACATTTCTCGTCGTGGTCACTATCCTTTTAGCCCCACTTATCGAAACCTATTCTCTGACCCCACCCATTTCTCTTTTGTCCATACTGCCACACTTTATCCAATTCGCATGCCTACCTTCAAATTTTTTACCCAAATAGTCCCGTGATTGCTCGTCGTCCCTCTTGGAGGCTTCACTCACTCATGTTTCTTACTTTTCACTTTTTCCAACATTTGATCTCCTTACCTTCCATCTACTCACTTTCTTTCCTTTCCAGATGTCATTATATTAAAGCTCTCCAAGCCTAACCTGTAGTGAAAATAGCATCAGCTTACCTTGTAACATTTGTACCATTTATTTTTTTATTTTTGTCACTTGAACTTCGTTAACCTATTCGATTATTGCCTTCCATATACCGCAACGTTGGTTGCCAGGATACACATACCCGCTGATATAGCCACGTATGGGATATCATATGCATACGTATATATATAATTACTACCATCTCGCTTACAAAATATTTCCAAACGCTATTCAAACTCACCCTAATTCTAGAGCTGCGATGCACCTTCTTTCTCTTCACCGGTCTAGTCCGCCTCGTCCTACGCGACCTCTTAAGGTCTCCAACCATTCCGCATACTCCAATCTCCCTTAGGCTGCTCTAGCTTCTCATTTGCCTCTTATATCTAAATTTATAGGACTTTTTGTACACTTCCCAGGGGGTCACCCATCCTAGTATTTCTCTCACCCCAGCAAGCTTAACCTCGAAACTCTGACGAAATCCGGTGCATTAATACTGGTATAATCGTATCCACCTTACCGCTTGACCTTCACCACATAATCTAAAGCAAGTTAAAGTCTTGACAGATTCCAAAACGTTCTCGTAACACATCTCCCTCCGAATTAGAAAGGGTCTCTTACTCTTTCGACTACACAATTACTATTTTGGCCTTTTTAATTCTCAATATTCACCTTTCATCTGTATGTATGACTACTTTTCGTCCTAGATTTCCAGATTCCCAATGGTAGCGAACACACCTTGGTCGCCGTTACTTATAAATACTCGGTTATCGGCCTCTTTGGGTTTCCGCTCACCACTATTAAATAATAATCTACAGCAAATGCACATACATAGAAAATTCCAATGAGGACTCATATACCTGTAGCCGATCGGTCTCTAGTATGATCTGGTGGATTATCAGGTGAAGTTACTCCTCGTCATCGTCTACCCACCATCCGCTCGTCTGGCCTTCATCATCTCTCTCATCTGAGTCCGAAGGATATAAATAACCGGCAAATCACAGTTTACCGACGGCGCCGAGATAGAGGGGAGTAATCCGTAACACTCACTGGGGAGGCTGGTCTGATGTAGTGCTCTCCCATAGGAGCAGCTGGTACGACCTCAGGAATCTCCTCCTTCGGTGTCCCAGACGAATACTCGGACGGATCTATGTCATAATTGTCCCCTGCAGGGTCCTCCTCCCAGGAAGTCAAAAACTCTGGAGGAATCGTCGCTGGGTCCTCCGAGGGACTAGTCTCAATAAAATAACTGAGGCTCCTCCTGCTCGATCCTGGATCTGATCGGGGAGCCTTCTTAGCACCCTCACTGTCCGAGGCTGATCTCTTCATCTTTCGTCGATGCACTTACCTACAGGAAAAAGGATCAGAAGCGATCTTTCCTAGACTCTGGCGCTATCGCATGATCTCTAAGACAGAAGAAAGGTCAACGATTCCTAAATGCCCTGCAGCTTCCTATTTATAAGTGTGGTCGGCTTCACACCCATAAACAGGACTCTACCGGATACGGTCTGTAGATAATCCTTAGGACGAACTGCTCTGATACCACTTTTGTCACGACCCAAACTGATGGGCCGTAACAAGTGCCCGATCACTACTGACCAAGCACTCCTATGCTTGCATTTACTGCTCACTGACTATCCTGGGCCCATACACAATTTGTAACTGAGCTGTACTGTCACCCGAACAATAAATAAAAGAGACACTGCACCGGGAACTCACGGCCAACACATACATATAAATGTAAACACTAAGAGTAACAGCGCAATCCGATTTGGCCGCTACACATATATACTGTACAAAAAAATAAACGCCGACGAGGCTGCATAACATAACGACTACATATCACTGTCTACAGACCTCTATGGAGCACAAACTGTAGAAAGGACAGGACAAGGCCCTTCCATACCCATATATGTACATATCGGAATAGCATACCAAAAGGGCTGAAGCTCCGGATCAATGGAGCGTACTGACGATCCGCTGAGGGGAGGTCCTACATATGCGGATCATCCGACTAGCTACCTGATACTGCAGGCATGAACGCAGCGTCCATAAGAAGGGACGTCAGTTCGAGTAATGTACCGAGCATGTAAGGTATGAATAATAACATAGTAAGGGATGTAAAGTATGAATAATAACAGAATGGAAATATAGAGCATATCATGAGATAAAAGAGTAACCTGTACATCTGAGTGCCTTTTAGGCGGGTACCATGCATGCTTAGCTTTCTTTGAAAAACATTTCTTGTTCATGTATACAGAAAATAGAACATATCATATTGCCGAGGAACGTCGGCTCCGATTCATGTAACCATATACCTCGCGTCCGGGCATCTCGCGTCCGGGATGAGATCATATTATACCAACTGATCCGGTGGTTACGCGTCTATAACGCTCTGGCCCTTTTTCCCATATTTCCCATTTACATATACATATATCATATAAGCAGCATGCAGGAGAGCCCAAGGAAAGTTATATCTCTATCGGAGTGATGTAAGGTCGGTAACCTCCGATTATATTATTGAATAATCATCATCGCTTTATCTCACCTTGAAGGAACAATTATTATAAGGTGAGACTATCAATGAAGAATAGCATCAAGAGAAAACATAGAATAAGATCATAAATCTCATAAGGCGTCAATTCATATACTTTGGAATCTTTAAAAAAATAGTCATCATCTATGAATAAAATTGAGAAATCAAGAAATAGCTCAACATTCTTATATCGTCATTGAAATCATAACTTGGAACCTTTAAACATGACATCGTTCTCATCATCTTCACTATAGAAAAATATTCTCATCTTTAGCATCATTGTCATCATGATAAAAACATGTCCATCCTTGTTGTCATAAGAGCTTACAAAATCATAAACCTCTGTTTTGGAAAAATATGGACATTTTGGAAAAAACATTTACCGGTTATCGGGAAAGGAATCATGCCTTGGAATCATAGACTTCTAACTTTTGAAAACAAAGAAGTTATGGAAGCATTTATGAAATCGTAGCATAGGAATGATGCCTTTGAAAGAAAGGGACGAGCCTTAACATACCTTTCGGTCGCCTTAGTCGTTCAACGTTTATCCTTCCAAGCTCGTAAATCTACATATAAAAAATTCATACTATTATTAGGCTCAATGTCATACGCTCATCTTAAGCCTTCCATTTAATTCCGTTTAGAATCTGCCGAAATTCGGGCAGCACCTCCCCTGTTTATATGCCTAGCCCGAAGTCACCATCCAATAACCAACAACAACAATAAAAATATCAACATCAATAACATCATTTCCAACACCAATATGTACCATAAAACAGCCCACACGTTGTTTTCCAACTTCCATAACTAACCAACTTACTACACAATTATTTAGCGACTTTATCTCCATAAATAAGCCTTAAATAATACCAAAAGAGAAAAATTCATACCTTTTTTCTTGTTAAGACAGAAATATTCTCAATATCCACGCTAAAATCCACCGCAAAACAATACTAGAATCACAACCATGCGTTACCCGGACCTAAACTACTACTCCGCCACTTGAAAATTGCTCACTTTTTGTTTCCCTCACTCTCTCTCTTCAATTTCTGGAATTCTCTAGCAAAATCTGATGAAAAAAAGGGGTTATTACCCTTTATGTCGGTTACTATAGCAATACTGTAGCACGCTTTTTTGCTCTATCAGCTGAACTTGTAACGTCCATAATTCTCTACTCCGATGTCCTATCAACGAGCGGTTTATTGGATTGGAAACTAGACTCGACGAACTTCATTTTAGGCTTTTGTTTCACCTTAAAACACTTCATATGCTAAGAGATATTCATCCCCCAAGTTGGACAAAAATTTTCACACAAAACATTACCTATCCTTTCTCCAAAGTCGTACCATTCCATTTCTTCCACTCATTTCCTTATAAAACATTCCAATATACCTTATATACATCCTTCACTTATTAAATATACTTAATAATGCTTGCTCCTTATATTCCAAAGTGGTTTTACTTCACCCTAACTCAACGTACTTATGTTCAAATTTGATAAGTGCTTCTTCGAAGATACGGGGTGTAACAAATAACTAAACAAACAGCCACAATTTGAGCTACAAAGTATAATATAAGGTAGAATTCTTTAGTTTGTCTTAAATAATGTCTCTCTGATGTCTTAAATTGCAGCCACGTGAAGATGATGAAGACTTGAGAACATACTAACAAAGAAGAGGAACTACAAAGCAGAAGATGAATAGGAACCATACTAGTCATTGTGAAGCATACCTAGTCACAGCTTTTTGTAGACATACCAAAATAGAGGGATAATAAAGAAGTGGAAGCATAAAAAATATTTGATTATTTGAATGTACCAAGAGTGGAAAAAAAGTGGAAACAAAATTTTAAGTGTTTCTAAATACAACTTTAAGTCGGACAACATGCAAAAAATTTGGGCAGCAGAGAGCAATAGTAATAGAATAGACTAAAAGTAGCATCAATTAATTAATTAAATGAAGCCAAAAGCCAAAAGAAAAAGTCATATTTAAGCCTAGAAAATTTGATATTCTGTTGCATGGTAAAATTTAGTTCAAGGTGCTGGACAAAAGTAAGGTTCTTTCAGAGGTCAATCTTAGATAGTGACATATTTAAGCCTTTAGCAGCTCATGATGACTTAGAGGTCACATTGTAGCCCACTTGGATTATTTTTTACTATTTTAGATAGGCTGATGCATGGGCATATAGGTGTTAAGATAGTTGTAGAAATGTTGTGTCTTCGAGTGTTAACAAGCAGACAGAGTTTTATCATATCTATTACTATAGACTGTGAATTTTTTTTCCATTTAGGAGATGCTAAGGATCTGAAATTTTGGCCCATTTGTGAAAATGAGTTGCCAGCAATTTCTTGATAATTCTAGAAAGATTTAGTAGTGCAGGAGCTGGATGATAATTTATCTGCTAAATTGAGTTTTGTGTTGCATTGCAGTATGAGAGATGGATAGCATTTGATAGCTTTTCCTTGACAGTACAAATTAGGCCAAAAAACATAACATTGTCCAGTAGAAAGACGTATGAGAACCCACAAAAAGTGAAGGAATTGAAGACAAAATAGACTCCTTCAACTGTGAGTATGTATAACACCTCAACAATGAGGTTGTGAATAACAGTTTCCACTCACAAAACTTTCAACTTTTTTTCTAAGGGAAATTCATGTCCAACAACTTACTAACTTGTTCAAGAGGCTAGGCTTCCTAACAAATGAACAAGCTCTTTCAATTGAGAATTAAAACCCGAAACTCAAAAAGGTTGTAGCAACCAGGACCAAAGCATTTAAGTTCACAACATAAACCACCCGCTATAATTTCACACGCGCTTACGCTAGCTTTGTCATTGGTTTACGCTATATATTAGTTGCATATAAGTTACACTATATAATAACCATCCCAATTTCCTATATGCAAGCTATATGAAAGCTTTGTCATTGGTTGCTAAATTTAGTTGCATATAAATCACAATTACTCCAACTTTTCCACACTGGATAGAGTTGATCAGAATAAAATGTGGATGGGCTCCCTTCTGCCTAATTTGGGAATAGAGGGTTGCTTATGTGTTACTATTTCTGTTTTTAGGTTGAAACATTTATTTCTCTTCTCCTTGATATTGATCACTCAATTGTTTTATCTGTCAGTAGCTAAAAAAATCAGCATTGCAGAAGGCAAGTGAATCATTAAAAAATGCTTATGACGGGAGGAAAAGCCCAAAAAACATAAAAGTTGTTTGCATATTTGAAGAATGTATAGCCATGCCCTTGAGGAATGAAAAGCCAATAACAGATACTACAGTTGATCTTCGCCAAAAGGCCGACAAATGTATACAACAAGAGTTAGAGAAATAAGTTTAAATGACAAATGCATGCGGAAAAGTAAGTTAAAGTATAGGATCAGAAGAAAAATGCATGTTGAAACTTAATCACTCGGCCGACAACGCTCAACCACAGAGACAAAGCAGCCCAGAAATTAGCAACATCATAATGTTCGCAACCCATTAACCAAACAAACAGCCACAACAAATTCAATAACTCGGACTCACGGTTTCCAATCACCGTCCCGTGAGTTCTATACGATAAACATACTAAACGGTCTTTAAGAGCTCTTTTATGAAGTTAAGAAGTGATAACATACCTCAAACATGAAGTGAACCAGCCCACTCTTGCCCCGACTTATAGGAATCAAACAAATACTACAACCACGAGAGCGAAAGATAAGAGCACGTAAATCGGAAGGAGAATCAAATACTACACGAAAAGTAATATATAAGAAAAATAAGGAAGCCTTAAGCATCATTTATTACCCTTATATACTTTGAACTCTTAATTATTAATTTTCTTAAAATCAAATAGGTTTCCTCACTTCTATTTTATGGATTCCCTCATAATATTGAAGATCATTGAGAACAAAAAAAAAACTAAGGAAATAAGAACCCGAAATTCGACTGAATTCTAAATAACTTAATAAGGATACTGATCAATTCTATAGCTTCGAACTGGGTGGGTGGGGAAGAGGCAACAATGCTCTGAATATTAACAAATACTTGTCAAAATTAGTTTTACAAAATTAAGCAAGCTGAGACGAGGAACATGTAAAAAAACAGTACACCAAATAGAGTAAAAATCTATTACTAATTCCTTTTGATAACTCCATCACTCACAAAATTTCAACTAAACTTCGCAAGAGAATAATGGAGAAAAACTTACCAAGATGAAAAGTGGAAGTGAAAGCAAGAGGATTGCGTAGAAGATAGTATCGAAAGAGGAAAAAATCATATTTTTAGGGCTTTGGTGAGAGGCTGCGTTGTTTGTAGAAGATGATGAAAAGAGGAAGAGATCGTAATTTTTAGGTCTTTAGCTGAGAGGGTAGTATTGGAATTAGAATAAAATATAAGGGATATAAAAGTAATTTTATTGGTCAAAGCAAATGGCTTTTAAGCCCCAAAAAAAAGTTAGGAATCCCAACTTCTCATTTTTGGCTGACTTTAAGCACTTTGTGGCTTATTTTAAGCACTTTAAATTTTTACCCAAACACTAAAATAAGCTAAAAAGGGCTTATAAGTTGGTTTGACCAACTTATAAGCCCATCCAAACAGGCTCTTAGTCGTACGACCCAAACTGCTTAGTCGTGCGGGCACCTACTATTTTTACCTTGGTAGGTGAACCCTTCCCTTAACTAACATACAAACTATAAATGCGGAAGGACGACATAAATGGCAATAAATCTCAATATCATTTAAAGGAGAATAAGTGCGGAAAACAATACAATCCCAAGGAACTGGTCTGACTCGTATAAGAGCAACTAAGCAATGTCTAGAAAATACAAGTCTCAAATGCTAAACACATCTGTCTGAATGGAAGAACATAAAGATAGGGATAAAGATGTCTCCGGGCAGCGACTTGTCAGATGCTCACCCTCGATACTCGCAAGCCAGGCCTCGAAATCAGTCACGGAAGTAGAGGCGGAACCTGTCTCAACTCTACACCCCAAAAAAGGAGTGTAGCAAGGTAGCATCAGTACAACAACACGTACTCAGTATGCATCATAGGCCGACAACAGTTAGTTAAAATATATAAAGGAAGAGACTGACGAATAGACATGCTCACAATCAAGAATAAAGCATAAACACATATCCAAGAACAACAGCTCAAGTATCGAAATATCCAAGAAACCCTCAATGAATTACATCTACAATAAGCCTATAGTGAAGCATCTAAACCCAAGTCTTGTCAAGGTTTCCACAATTCTTCAGAATAACCAAAAACTCTAGTACCGCCAACAATATTATCCGAAACCTCAAGTCTTAACCTAGGAGAAAGTCTCTAATCCTCGAATCTATTAATTCCCAAATATATATTAGTCAGACACACGGTGATCTCAAGTCAGTAACCAAGAAGGAAGTCAATGTTCATAAACACCGTACAAATATAATAAATAACCACAGCCAGAAATCAGGTGTATAAGTGAATGAAGTATGAATGCAATGTTATGCAATGATACACACATGCTCTGGGCTGACGATGTCCACGTTCCGACAGTCATGACCTATGGGAAACTCGCGAAGTCTATGTATCAGTCATTCCGTATCACACAGCCTAGAAAGACTCTTCCACCGAACTCCCCGCTAGCCACTCTGTATCACACAACATAGAGATGGCTACGCGATATATTAATGTTTTATGAATCATAATTGCTCCTTTCTCATTCATCACTATCATACCAATATCAGGATCACAACAATATATCATGGATATAAGAATGTGTGTCATGCAATGAGAATATCAAATGTAACATATCCATTTCCAGTCGTGCCACACAAGGACACTTATCATAGTATCAGTATCATATTAAGTCTTTTCCTTTATACATGATCATGCCAAGATAAGCGAAATGCAACTACATTACAAATACGACATGGTATAACATACAAGTCCAGTGAACCACAAGAAGCATCAAGCCATAATTAAATATCATATGTACGAAATTATAGTGTATGTCATGCATGATATCATTATCAATAGTAATTCATAACCCAAGTTTCCCTCCAAGTATTATCATATGCGTACATCACTAACCAAGCCTAATCTCATTATCCTTCCTTTTCCAACGAGTCTCCAATAACACATGCAATGCTCCGATCATACAGTAATCGCTAAGCATGATTCCTAGAGTTCCTAACCGGCAACAAGCCCGAACACATAAGGCCACACTACCAAATATAACATAACAAGGCGACAAGCCACAAACAACGGTACCCACCTAAAAATTTTATCCCAACGTCATACCCGAAGGTGTAACATGCTGCCTCCGACAATCACAAACTCTACATATGCTTTCCTAGCTAAAGTCTAACCGTGAGGTAAGTCGTAACCCACCTAGAATGCCGAGCCGGAGCCACGAACAACCACACCTTTGCATTGCCCTTTCATAGCGCCTCCAAACACTCAAAGTCTAGTTATAAACGCAATCGAGATTAGAAACCAAATAGAACAATACCCATATAGCTAAGCTTCTAATTTAGGTCAATTCCAACCTATGAAAATTTGGGGAAACGGGCTCACAAGGGCAAAACGGGAAATTCTAAGGTGGAATATGCAATTCAAGTCTAGGTGATCAAAACACACTAGTCAATTTCTAGAAAAACTCAAGATTAATCTAAATTTGGATTTAAAGTGAAACCCCCAATTTTGGGTATGAACCCTAACTTTTCAATTCACAAATTAACGTCTAATAATGGAAGATCCAAGCTTAGCAACAATGAATATATCAAATACTAGGGTTATACTAACCAATTTCGTCAACAATTCCTACTTAGGAAGTCCAAACCCATTTTAAGAAATTCTCATAGAAACCCATTTTTCATCTCAAGTTTCATGAATTTCTACAATGGAATTATGTTAAAGGAAAGGAAATGGAAAAAGATTAGGTTGGAGAACTTACCCACAAGAAATCCACTAAGAATCTCCTTAAATCGCCTCCAAAGTGCTTAGGAAATAGTAAATTGGGTGATAGGAAAAGAAGGGTTTCCAACTAGGCATTAAATACAATCTGGTCCCGCCTGTCCACCATAGTGGTCACTAGTCCCGCCATGACGGTACCGCCGTGGTGGTTCAGCCATTGCCTTGGCGCAAATCACAACAATCTCAAGACTCCACCATAGTGGGAAAGGCACCGCCATGGTGGGCCCGCCGTGGCGCTTCTGGTTTGGCCATGGCGCGTAGACCAAAAACCAAAAGAAATCTGGTTTTCGCTAAGTTTTCCAAAAATCCTGACTATCATCCGAGGCCCCACAGATACAAACCAAACATGCAAACATACATAAAAATGAGCTACGAAATCACCCGTGGCCTTGAATTTCCTAACGGCGGTCTATTTGACCAAGTCAACTCCCAATGGCCTAAAGCCAACTTTCCAAACCAAGTCTCAAAACGCTACCAAGTGCCTCGGGAACCGAACCAAACTTGCCACCAAGTCATAAATCATCCTCCGGGCCTCTCGGACTTGATGGATTTTTGAAAAAGGTTCGTTTACCCAAAAGTCAATAATAGGTCAAACGCTTTTCACTTAAAGGCTAAAAGATTCAAAAGTCACACTAAAATTCGCTCGATGAGCTCGGGAATCATGCCACCTGTTCCTGTAGGTCAAAATCATGCTAACGAGGCTCGGGAAAAGGTCAACGGGGGTAAAGGGGTCATACTATAACGACCGAATGGGTCGTTACAAGCTAGATGGGTTTCACCGCCAGAAGCTGTGTGGCATTTGTTTACATTTCCTATTAGTGAAATGAATTTCGCGGTCTACCATCTTCAACTATATCTTAAGGGACAACAATATGTCTCCTTTAAGATGACTGCAAATCTAAACTCAGTCTTCAATAATCCCGCAAATGGAATAATAATGTTAACAGTATTCTTTTCAATGAACGACACAAATGCAGCTGCAATTAAACTTAAAACTATACAAAGAATTCCCCCAATACTTTGTCTAGTCAACAAGTGATAATATGTTGTCACAAAGAATATAGGTCAATGTTATTGACCGTACTATCACTTGTCATCCAATAGAAGAAAAAAGATATGATTCTCAACTATTATTGATGAACATCAAAGGACTGAAATCCTACGAAGATCTCAGGACTGTTAATGGAAGATGTTTGTCACGACCCAACTAGAGGGCCGCGACGAGCACCCGGTGCTAGCCCACCCGGGCACCCCTTAACATACTTATACATCACATTCTAGGTGAGCTACATCCTTATATCATGCCTTTCATTCGTCATCATTCTAATCACGTGAGCGATAACATATCCGTATCATCGATAACATCTATGCCCGTATAAATGTACATGCGCCGACAAGGCGATCAAAACAACATCCCAAAGTATAGGCCGACAGGCGAACATATCTAACCATATACACAATGTCCTACGAGCCTCTAAGAAGGGTACATCATATTATAACATATGGGCGGGACATGACCCCCGCCGTGCCCATGAATATATACACAAAAAAAAACTATCACAGAAAGGCTATGCTCGGACCGAAATGGAGCTACTGCTATGTAGTCTGGAGAAAATACGGCTATGGATCAAGTCCGTCTCACCCGGCCACTGCGGGCATGACGCGGCGTCCACAACAAAAGGACGTCGGTGCGAAGAATGTCTTGAGTATGTAAGCATGATCAAAATCAATATGGAAGCATAATGGATAACATATGAAATACATAAGATGGGAGATAATGGCATCATCATCATAGCACTTACTTGCTTTCCATAGGGACGTTCCATTTCTATTTCGTTCTTGCGTACATACATTCGTATTCTTGCCCACTCACCTTTTGTATCTAATTTCGTACTCATATCATATACATTGCATATATATAGACCTCACTTGGTATTTGCATTGTCTTAACATATCCATGCTCTAATTGATGTCATATACATAGCGTAGTCGTACTCATATAGATGTCATACATATAGCTTAATCGTACTCATATAGATGTCATACATATAGCTTTTATATTGCGTACCCGACAAAAGGTTCGGGGTCTCGCGTCTGACCACTACCCAGGAATCGGTTCCGGCCACCCGAGGCTCGGGGTTATACGTACCTGGCCTACCAAGGCTCGGTGTTATTCGTACCCAAGCTAGGTGGTGCGCGCGCGTCATATATAGATATACATATATACTTACTTTCTATATTCTACCCGGCTATATAAGCTCGTGGTTCCACAATAGCCTCTCGTAGGGCATACGTACGTACAAGTTAATATCTATCTGTTAGCATACTATCGTCGTTCATTACGTTCTATCCTTAGAGCATTATTCGTCGTATAAGTAACTTAGTACCATCGTATCATTTGAGCGTCATTGGCTTAGTAGCTTCTCGAGCTAGGACCATTAGAAAGTATCATGAACTCATAAGAGATGAACAATTGGCCAAAGAACCATGCCTTATGAAAGAAGGGTTAGCCTTACATACCTTTCGTGCAACTATTATATCACTTGAGCGTTCTTCTTCAAGGCTCACGTTCTACCTTCATTGAAGTGCATACTCATATTAGATGATAAAGAGCGTTTAGCATTTATGACTAACTCTAGAGAAAATCGGACAGCATCTCCTATACGACTTTCCTCGTATTACATATCAACTCCCAAACGTCAATAAATAACATTCACATTATCATCACAATAGCTTTTAGTCATCTACATTACTCTTGTTTCACAATTCTCTTCACTCTATCCATATTCATAGTCATATCTCGTCAATACGTTCATTCACACGCAATGTCAATTTCCATACTCTCAATATCATTTATAACATGATTATATTCATAAATCATCAAGAATCATCACTCGTTCCAAACGTTTACTCAAAAGTGCTACTATTCACACCTTCATGACCCATTACTTATATTCTTTTGTCATCCAAGTATTTCATCTTCCAAATACTTTATATAACATGAAAACATCATAAAACTTACCTTAGGTGGTGTCGAATTGAACCTTGGTTGCATATACCTCACTTGAGACAAACCCTAGATTTCCCTTCTCTTGAATTTCTTGCTTTTGATGAACTCTAATGGTTTCTCTTACTTTGATTCACTTGGTTTGATGATAATCACCTTTGATTTCCTTTGAATCCTTGTTCATGAAACATATATGGAGCCCTAGAGCCTTTAGAGAGAAGTAGAGAGATGTTGGAAATGAAATAATGAAGTTGGGAACACATTTAAACACTTAAAACATTTCAGCCCGTCGGGTGTTCCACAGCTTGTTCCACGGTCCGTGGAACCCAATCTTTCCGTGGAGCTGGTCGTGGTTCATGACCAACTAGCTGCCCTCTCTGTGCGCAGTTCACGGACCCATCCACGGTCCGTGGAACACAACTTGGCGAGTGGAACCAGCCGTGGAACTCACTGTTCCACTAAGTTTGATCCCATCGTTTCGTTTGATCTCCAATCCTTATGGAACCTTCTTAGCACTTGTTTATTACTTCATTAGCAATTTAAGGGGCGTTATAACTCTTCCCCAACACATCATTAAGTTGTCATCAACTTACTACTCATAAATCCTTTCAAAACTTATCGTATACATGGCACTTCTCTTGGCAACTTTCTTATACTAACATCGAATGTCTTTCAAATCTTATTTAGAATCATCAATTGCTATGTCTTACTTATTGAAACATCGTATACTTCATATTTCTCATTAGCCTATTCACTGTGCATCAACGGAAAAAAATTTCGAGGTGTAACAATGTTGTAGCACATTCAAAATTTTGCTGAAAAAAAGGCACAACTGAAGCATGGCAACTTAATTGAATGTATGTCAGAAGCTACTAATTACCAAATGCCATACTGTCTAAGACATTTATCTGCAACGCTATTAGTATATTGTAACCCCGCTAATCCGAAAGAATTATAGGAAAGATTTGAACGTTCTATGTCTGAAGATTTTACAACTATACCAAACATACAAACAAACAACATTAGTTATTTAGTCCTAAATCACATTAACGATATTTTACATTCAATGGGACATGACATAAATGAATTTAAACTTATATCAAAAAATATCTCACCTTCCACATCTTTTACCAGAATTCAAGAGGCTAGAGACATCCATTTGGAAAGAAACATAGTTGTGACTGAAGAAGATTTGTTGCTATACAAAAAATTGAAAAAGAACAACAAACAACATATGATGCAATCCTTAGTAGGATATTTTCAAATGGAGCAGGAGGCTTTTTAATGACAGTCCCGAAGGAACTGGAAAAACCTTCTTATATCGTGCTCTACTAGCTACTGTACAATCTAAGGGATTTATAGCCTTAGCCACAACAACTTCTGGTGTTGCAGCTTCTGTCCTCCTAGGAGGAAGAACTGCTCACTCACATTTTAAACTTCCCATTGACATAAGTTAATCATACTTGCAATATTAGTAAACAAAGTTCACTTGCATCTTAAATCGAGATGTAAAGCTAATAGTATGGGACGAAGTATGAATGGCAAAAAAAGGCTTGTCGAGACTTTTGACTTACTCTTGAGAGATATTATGGACACAAATACACTCTTTGGTGGAAAGGTAGTCATTTCCGGCGGTGACTTTAGATAGACTTTGCAAGTTGTACAAAGGAGGAAAAAAAAAAGAGGACTTTTCTGCTGAATCAAACATTTGGGATCTTCTAGAAAAATACCGATTGTTGGAAAATCTGCGTACTAGAATAGATTCTACATTCTGTGAATATTTATTGAGGATTGGAGATGGAAAAGAAAATGTCAACCAACATGATAAAATTGAAATTCCATAGTCTTTTCTCATTCCATTTACGAATGAGAAAGAATCATTGAACATTTTGTTCAAAACTATTCCTCTGAATCTAAACACGCTCTTTCATGATACATCCTCTGTGACATCTCGCGTTATCTTAACAACCAAAAATGATTTTGTAGATGAAATTAATCAGATGTTCATATATAAATTTTCAAACACTGCTATGACATTTGTCGGAGTTGACGAAATGGTAGAGCCAAAAGATCAAAGCCAATATGAAGATTTTTTGCATACTTCAAATCCTACTGGTTTACCAACGTATAGGTTAATTCTAAAATAAAATTGCCCAGTTATCCCCTCTTGCATAAATCATTCTGAAGGTTTATGTAATGGCACATGCTTAATTTGTTCTGATTTTGAAACTCATGTTATTAGTGCCAAAATTGCAAGACGAGACTTTAAAGGCAAACATGTTTTTATTCCTCGAATACCATTACTATCTTCACAAGATGAAAAATTACCTATTCCATTTAAAAGAACACAATTTCTAATTACACTGTGTTTTGCTAAGGCTATAAATAATGCTCATGGTCAAACATTAGACTTTGTTGGAATTTATTTACGGGAACCCGTATTTTCACACGGTCAACTTTACGTTGATTTGTCATGAGCAAAAAGTTCCAACTGTGTAAAGATGTTAATTAGCCCAGCAATAACAGACGACCGCGATTATCATTCTACTTACAATATAGTATATAGTGAAGTTATCAAAAAAGCATTCTGTTAAATTGTTTGATTGGCTATAGATATAACAGCTTAACATTCTGTAAGTTATTAGTTGGATTTTGTGTTTTCTATTTAATATTCCTCCATTTATCCTGCTAACTTACACTAATACTTTTCCTTTATTATTTTTTCAGCTCCAAAGAGAAAATGGCACAAAACTTGGTGCCACGAGCCAACTCGTGAATTGCGCAGGCACCCACACTATCCCCCTGGTGGTTGAATCCTTCCCTTAAGACGAAATCATTTCATTTATCAGTTCAAACATGCGAAAATAAGCAGGAAATATACTAAAAGTCTCAATATATATATCTCAATAATACGGAAGTACTAATACAAAAGTAAACCTGAAATCTAGTCTGAAACTAGTACAAGATCCACTACTAATAAATACATAGTCTGAATAGGAAACAAGATTCCCAAAGTCTAGTAATAATGTCTCAGAATGAGAAATGACAGGTATAATAAGAAAAGTCTCTGGGCTGCGGATCTGTAAAGTGACTCCCCTTAGAGTCTCTATCAGAAGCCTCGAGTCACTCGCGAGGACGGGAACTGGAACCAATAGAAAACTCTGCACCCAAGAAAAAGTGCAACAAGTATAGTATAAGTAAAAACAGACCTACTCGTAGGCATCATAGGCCGACAACAACTAGTTCACATATATAAATAGAAAGAAATCAACAACTAGAGCAGATAAGCAGTCAAGAATAGGTCATAACACATGTCAAGTAAAGATCAGATGATAAGTATAAGTGCCAAGTCAACAATCAAGAACAGATGAATGTATGTGAACGTAATGCAATGAAATGTAAGGCCACAACTGCAGTGAGCTGCAACACAGGCCCTTCTCTATGCAAGGTGCGGCCACACAGGTTCCTCTTTATCGTATACATATGCTAAGGGTAATGCCTCAATATCCATTACCCATGCGGCACCCACGAAGTCCATGTATATACTCTCTCACGCTCTGGTATATGACTTCTGATCACGAGCACACATTCCGTTCTAGTAAAGACTTCGGATCACGAATTTCATCTCTCTTTTACACTCTCTGAAAAAGAGCTCGGAGGCTACACTCTCTCACTTATCATCATTTCAGAACCACAGTCATATCATATCAAAGATGAGATGGAATGCAACGCCATGCGTGAAAGCAGCCTCAATAGAATCACAAACAGCAAATCAACAGATAGTTGGCATAGAACGCATATCAAATCCATCCATCAATATTACCCTTTCTTTCCAGGTGATAAGTAAGGTATCAAGAAACAGAGATGAGCACAAACAAATCACCATTATATCAAACATGGCGACAAGCTCACATAATAGCTGATGATACCGACCTAATTGGAATCACCTCCACATCATGGCCGAAGGCCTATCATGCTTTCCGCCAATAACTAACATTTACATATGAGCCGCTAATCGGAGTCTAACCAAGGGTAAGTCGTAACCTACCTTGAAGGCCGAACGGGTGCCACGACCCTCAAGCCAAAGCCTTTCCCTTCCGAATAGCCTCTAATCGATCAAAGTCTACAAATTAATTACTCTACATTAGATTACAAGGCTAATGATACCTATAATACAATCCAAAATCAAAAACTGACTTTAAAGGGGGACCCCGGGCCCATAAGGGTAAAAAAGGAAATTTATAGGAAAATTAGGTCACGCAAATTCTAGGGAGTCCAAATACCCATTATCACATCACCAATTAGTCTCCAATTATCATCAATTACCTTATTTCATCAAAACCCCCAATTGATAAGAAAACCTTTATTTTCCATAATCAAATTCTTGAGTAAAAGTGCAATTCAATCTTAGGAACTAGCTACCCAATGATTAAAAGATTAAAATCTAGGAAATTTCCCAACAGAACATTGATTTAGATGGAAGATGGTTCAAAAAATCAATATAGGGTTTATCACCCAACCCCAACTTAAAACATGATTCTGTAACATGATTATCCCTAAATTAATGGCAACATAAACAAAATAAGAAGATAGGGAACAAACCCAATGGACGAATCCTCAAAAAGCTTCTCAAAATTGCCTTACAAAACCCTTTAAGTCTGCAATTTAGTGAATGAAAAGAAATGGTTCAAATTTGGGGATTTTAAGGTTCTGATTTCAGCGATCACACATTTGCGACCTCATTTGAAAACTCACACTCTCACATCTGCAGACCAATTCCTTCATAGGCGGGCCCGTAGATGCGACCCCATGTTCGCATAGGCGGTGCACCAGATTCCAGAATTTTCTATTTTTTCACCATGTTCAACCCGAAACCGAAACTAATGCGATACCTCTCGGATAGAAACCAAGCATGCAACCCACTATAAAAACACGCTACGAACACATTCGCGCCCTCGGAATTCCCAGAAGAGGTCATCTTGACCCGGTCAACCCCCAAACTCCCAAACTAAGTTTCCAACCCAAAGACCAAAACGCCCCCGAGTGCCTTGGGAATCAAACTAACCACCTTACCAAGTTATAATCGACCCTTCGAAACTAATGGAACTGCCAAAAATCCCCAAAAGTCAACTATTGGTCAATACTTTTTCACTTATTCAACTTACAGGCTTTTAAATTCCTCAAATCCCATCAAGACTCATTCGACTACCTCGAGAATCGTGCCACCCATCCCCGCGGGTCAAAATCCCGCTAACAGAGCTAGGGGAAGGGTCAACTGGGGTAAAAGGGTCAAAAGAGCCTAAACAACCAAACGGATAGTTACACCTGGCATATGTATATGCAATAACTCCGGACACACCAAATTGGACTTGTAAGATACAAGTTATGGACCAGACAAAAGCAACTTAAAAAAGATAAAATATATCAACATGATCATTCAAGATGAGCAGGTGGTTCCATACTTTGCCAAATAATTTACACTTTCTTACTATGCCAAATAGTTTATATACCATTGTTACACCTCAGAAAATTTAATGTTATCATGTGGTAGATAGAATAACGTAGGGTGAGATGTATGCGATGTCCCTACGAGTAAAAAAGGTAACTTCGCGATTCTAATTAAGATTCCAAAGACATTTGAGGCCAGAGAAGAAAGTTCGTTGGGGAAAGCAAGGTATAAGTCGTGTTTTGGAAGGATTTTGCAAAGTACCGAGCTAATGTTGATTTAATAATATCTTTAGGAAGAGTTATAACACCCCTTAGATTTTTAATGAAGTGTTAAACAAGTGTTAAGAAGGTTCTATAAGGATTGGAGATCAAACGAAACGACGAGAGCATGTTCGGAGAGAAGGTGGATTATACGACCATTTATACGGTCCGTATAATGGTCTGTATAACCGTTACAGTGAAGGGCCATCACTGGTGGAGTTATAGGGTCATTTATACGAACTGTATAATATTATACGGACCGTATAAGGGTCCGTATAATTCCCGTCGGGCAGCTTTTAAATTTTTATAAAAAGATGACGCAAGGTCTTATTTCTCATTTTCTCTACTTCTATCAAAACCTCTTGAATATTCCACACACTTCATTTACATGAATTCAAGGGAAATCAAAGATCAAATACCAAAAACTAGTAGAATCAAGTGCAAGAATGCTAACCAGGGATGATGGAAGCTAGGAATCTCTTTGGAATTGAAGTTAGGGTTTTCACCAAGTGAAGCATTTCCATCCAAAACTCATTCCTACATAATCAAAGGTGAGTTTTATGATCATTTCATGATATTAAGAATATTGAATGGTTGAAAGACTTGGATTGAGGAGGAAAGTAGAATATGGAGCTCAAATGTGAAAGTAATGGTATTCTTGAATAGTAACTTGACTTGAATCCTAGTTCTTGACATGTTATGAGTATAATCTTGTTATAAATGGTATTAAGAATATTGGAGAAGCATTATATGAGGAGGAATGTGGTGTTGTATTATGGCTATGGTTATGAATGACTTTGAGAGGGAATTTTGAGAATTGAACAATATCTAGCTTAACAAGTTTATTGATCATGATATTGTGGATGTTGTTATTGATGTTGGGAGTTGTTATACTATATGGAGAAAGTTGTAGAAACAAAGGAAATGCTGCCCAATTTTCATTAGCTTTTAGTCTCTTTAGCTTAAGCATAAGTATGTTATTGATTATCTAATTTTAGTACGAATTCTCTTGAATATAGAATTGTGAGTATCGGAGGGGAGCACTTAGTCGCAAAGTTAGAGAGGCGAAAAGGTATGTAAGGCTAGTCCCTTCTTCTCCAAGGCATGATTCCTACAATATGACTTCCTTTATCTTCCATGACTCTCTTATGCTTCGGAAACTATAAGTCTACGATTATTAAGAATTTCTCATGAGATAAAGATGAGAGATGTGCTATGAATATGACAAAGATGATGATGAATTTATGTCTAGAGATTCTAAAGCTTATAATATGGTACTCTTAGGAAGTTAATGATCCTTATATGATTCCTTGAGTTATTCATTGTTGTTAAGCTCACCTTATAATGCTCGTTCCTTCAAGGTGAGATGTGATGACCACGATTACTCCATAATATAATTGGGGTTCTCGACCTTACGTCACCCCGATAGAGTTGTAACTTTAACTTGAGTTCTTATGTATGCTAAGTATATAAAAACTCATTACACTGTGCCTATATGGCCGGGCAGACACCGCTAAGGTGGGCGGCATATACACCATATCTAGATGGCATGGGCAGACACCACTAGTGGGCGGCATGAGATGTTTACCCCGGACGCGGGCTAATGATGATCACACCGTACCTATATGGTCGGGAAGCTTATATATGCATACTCGATATGATGTTGTTTATAATGTAAGTTGGCATGCATGATTCTGTCTTAAAAGACATTCAGCTGCAGGTTGTTTCCTTACTTGATGTTTCTTTATCTTTTCGACATGTTATTATTGTTCATGCCTTACATACTCAGTACATTATTCGTACGAACGTCTTTTCTTTCTATGGACGCTGTGTTCATACCCACAGGTAGACAGGGAGGCGACCCAGATCCTTAGGAGTTATTCAGCAGATTCACAGGAGCACTCCACTATTCCGGAGGTGCCATTTGTTGATACATTATTTTGTGTATATATTTGGGCATGACGGGGTCCTGTCCAGTCCTTATGTCTCAGTACTCTAGTAGAGGCTCGTAGATACGGATGCGTGGGTAGTAGTTGTCTCATGGATACATCAGTGTATATTTTGTATATCATTTTTGCAGCCATGAGGGCTTATGTATATTTATGTATACCATTAGAGATTATATGTGTCCAGGATGGGTATGATGATTAGCGTAATGAATGGTGCTCGGTAGTCAGCTTCGGGTACCCGTCATGGCCCCTAGTCGGGTCGTGACAACCATATCTTTAAATATCTTTGAACTATATCCTTACACTTTGAACACATATGTCTTGCACAGATTTATTACCAACTGCTTACAGGAAGATCAAATAAAAGCAGTCGTTTATGGAGATGACATCCCCATTATCAAAGTATGATGAAACTTTATCACACCTACTGGATAATGGGTGCATGCATACAATTATCAAATCTGAAATATGAAAGACCATTGCATGCATTTGAGTGGGTTCTCGATAAAAATAGCATAATTGATCCAATTGAAAAGATTGCATAAGATGTGTTGCCACCTCCTACAAAGCTTAAAGTTACGTCCTTTTAGATATTAAGGATCAGACCCTCCGAGATATCAATGCTCTGACTAAGAAAGAATTCAGTATGACTGTTTTATTCTTTTACTCACAAATTTTACTCTAATAGAAGCGGCCAAATTGCCGCTTCAAATGTTTATTTGTTGACTTTAAAATCTCTTGTCAACAGACATACATGCTGTCATGCCCTGAACCATGGCCTGGGCATAACATGGAACTCGGTGCGTGATTTGCCGTACCGTGACCGAGCGAACCACACAAGTCGGCCGGATCAACATGTGGTATAACCGTAAGCCGAATAGAAATACACACAACATGCCGATCTACAAAAGAGTCGATCGAAATATCATAAATGCGAAAAGACGAAAAAGTCTTCACGTATAAATGAGTAGCCGACAAGGCTAACACATAAAAGCCTGCTAACATCTGACTGGCTGGACTATAGTCTACGAAGCCTCTAAAGAATACTGAAACGCTAACTGTTTACCGGGATAATGCCCCCGGCATACCTTACTAACTGAAATACTATAAAGACTGAAAAAGAGGGATAATGTCCCGAAAGACTGGGGCTCACTAATAGCTAATACGAGATGTCCTAGAAAGTAGAATCGTCAACCTGTAAATCGTTACCCACATCACGATATGCAGGCCTCGGGCAAAAAGGGACGTCATTGCATTTGAATTGCACTGGTATGTAAAACTAACTGAGAGAATAAGTGTGTGTGTGTGTGTGTGTGTGTGTATATATATATATATGAAACTGGAAACTGTAACTGAACATAAAGTACTCTCTGTTCTGAATGAGAAACCACTTGTTTATCTGAGTAAATAAGGCCGCGCCCTGCCTAATATATATGTGCACAGCGCACCCTCGGCCCAAGCATACGTATACAAAATCGCGGCCTCGGCCCGCGTATACATAAAGCATAAACTGCGACCTCAGGCCCAAATACAGGTGTTCAACATTCAAGGATTTAAAATCAGGAACTGAGAATCATACTACAATACATGATGCTGAAATACTGAATAATACTGAGTTACATGATACTGGAATGCTGAATAGAATTAGACTGAGACATGTATTCATAATAAACTAATTTGTCATAGCTGAGGCTCATGGTATATTGAACGAATTATGAAACTATGTCATCTAGAGAATAGAAGCTCTACAACTATTCATAGAACTAAGGCATAATTACTTTCTGAGGCAATTCGTAATAGTCATAAAGAATGAGACGTAGGAAGAATCATAAACATTCCCAAACGTAGAGAGTTACCCTCATATACCTTGGTCTGGCCTTTTTAAGCGTATCAAAATGTTCGTCGCCTCTTTCAATGATAATATATTGCAATATATATCAAGAGGAACCAATATTAGTACTAATGCTCATGTTTTAGTCACTTAGGCATTTTATCAAACACCTTATGGGCGTAAAGCTTCATAGCCCTTATTAATGGTGTTTTCTTTACCCAATTCTCATTCTACTACTTCTAGGTGATTCTACAATCCCAACTAGATGTAACTAATACCATTTCTCATCACCTAAATGATTACAACAATCTTAAGTCGACAACCCAAAACCCTAGCATAGTTCATATGATTCTCTTTATAAAACCCATTTACTATTCTCCCAAGAATTCATCAATTCACAACTATAAATGATTACAGAGTAGAAGCACCACCTTTTTGAAGTTTAATCCTCTTGAATTCAAGTTCTAGGGTTTCTTCACTCGACAATGATGTTCCAATTACAACTCCATCGATTAGTAGGGTTTATTCAAGTTATAAAGGGATTGGAGGCTTGAATCAACCTAGAATCATCACAGAACTTACCTTGGAGGGTTCGTCAAGCTTGGGACTTGTTCTTTCTTTCCTTAGGATGATTTTTTGTGAATAGGGGTGTTAGGGAATGAACCCCAAGCTTAAATATAAGTTAAAATGCGAAAATATGAGGTTTTGACCCGAAAACCCGACCCTTCCGCGTTGGGCCCGCGTCGCACGTCCAATGTGGGACCCTCTGCAGATTTTTGGTCAGAGAGCATGATTTCCCACACTGGGCTCGTGACACAGGACCAGCACACGCTCCCCCACGCACAACGCTTGTCCAACGCAGGTGGCCCGTGTTGGCTTCTGCGCAGTGTTTGATAAAATAGGAATAACTTCTTGTGCAGAGCTCCATTTAGGATCCACAATATACCGTTGGAAAGATATTTCAAAGGGCTACAATTTTCATTTTTTAAGTTTTCTCAAATTCTCAATGGAGTTTCACAAAATTGGGCTGGAAAGCAGACCTACCGTAAACTTCGCCGATTCTATCGAATCTTAGGCACCTCACTATTCGTCTTGATTTCAAACCAACTATTTCCACCCAAACTCGATAGTATTTCACGTGTCTAAAATGTCGTATTAATACTCATTTAACATATCCACACCTATTCTAAATTTACGGGGTGTTACATTGACGCGTGGCCAACGCGTGTGGCCAACGCTGCTCTAAGTGTTTTTGTGACGCTCATATTCTTGCTCCGATCTCCATTTGGCCTGATATTTATATGAATGGAAAGGTATTTCCACACACTATAACTTTCAATGAGGGCACTTGTCCAAATTTCCAATTGATCAAAGGGTTATGATTGCCTGAAGTAGGCCCTTCGACCACTCTTGCAAAAACGTGAAACCTTCTAAATTTCATTTAACTCTCTAAATATGCGTCGTTCCATAGTCTGAGGACCTGAGATATTACATTTGCAATTATTGTCAACTGTTCCCCACCAAGATATGTTGCAAGCGTGGAGAAAAGATTGCAAGAACTCATTATTATTGACACCTTGTAAGTGTTTTCATCTAACTTTAGGCTTTTCATACTTTCTTTTATCCTTATTGTTTTATGCTACAAAAACACTGTAAATACTGTCCATTTTGCAGTGACCAATAAACAAAGTTTCAAGCTCACAATATAGGAAGAGCCACTTATAGAAGATGAAGGTAGGAAACTCTTAAGGGAATTCCAAGAATATCCTATAATTCTTGCAGGATGTATTGGGGCGTCCAAATACGATGGTAAGCTATATAAACAACACTTGATATTTATTTTAATATTTGAACATCCAATAGCTGACTTTTGATTTAATATGAATTTTAACTGATTATATTTTCTCACATTTTAAAATTAGGTGACGTTCAAACATCAACATTTTGCATTTTCTATTATTAGATGTGTTATAAGCTATTACCAATAGTGATTCTCATTACATTGTATTTGTTGACACTTCTCTTACCTGGTAGTAATAACTTTAATAGAGTTTGCTGCTTGTTCTCTAGATATACTAGCTTCAATTGGAAAATTGTACAAGGGTTAATATTCTCCTCAATATGTAATAGCTTGAGTAACAGCTCACACGTATAGTTATAAAATGCAATTAATTTTTGACGTTTCTCTCATGATAAACTTAATAACTTCAACCAATCTATTATTTTGAGTCATTCTTTCTCCCATAAGCTCACTGAATACATTTTATGCTCTCATATTTTGTGCTTTATGTTGCTTAGGTCTGACCTTCTTGGTACTTAGTTTGTTGCTCATCTTCTTATTTTAATTGTGTCCACTGTTATATGGCTTTAAATTATTTAAATTAAGAATAAAAAATAGTTCATGCACTTTGAAATTTAAACTTGTTTTAATAGATATTGACATTTTAGTTAATAATGTCTATAAGAATATAATTCTTGCAGATAGAACTAACTTCATCCGCGTGTAATGTAATTGATGTAGGCATATCATTGACAACAAATTTTAACACAACAATACAGATTGATCCACCTTATCCACAGTGTCAACAACTACAAGCACGGTATTACATTACTCCTCTGTATATTCTAGCTATTTTTCCGTTAGTATTAATATTCTGAACAGTTAAGCCTTTTGTTATGCACAAGGTCGCAGATAACAAAGAAACACTTACCTCTTTCACTATGCAGAGTACATCCAGATCTGGATCTCTTCTTTCTGTTCCAGTGAATGAAAAAGTGGCGCCAATTGTAAAAATTCCATCCTAGGAAGACGTTAGTACATTTTTTATTCATACTTTAATATAAGTATCTACTATGATAATCATTAGTCTCATCTTCCTAACACAGGGACACACATTCACTATCGATGCGAAAATATCCTTGTCAAATGGCCTCAAGTCTTTCTGTGTTTTAATGTGTTCAAACTGTGGACAAGAAGTGTGAAATCGAACTAGGAGAAAAATTTATTATATGAACTGTAATTAGCAAAGTATGTTGGTTCCCAGGTACTTTTGGATATATTTTTATAGACATTTTTACACTAAGTGTCAAACAAAATCTTTTTATTCTCAACAACAAATAGGAAAATTTTATATATATGATACTATAGGTGTCGATTTGATGTGAATCTCGAAGATGTCTCTGTCTCAACAATTGGGATGATTATGGGCAAAGAAGGAGAAAAACTATTATCCCTTACCGCGGAAGAGATTTACGAAAGAATTTCAACTAAAGTACAAATTTTAACAAAATAATTTATACTTAATCACCTCCTAAATAAACTTTCAAAAAATTGAACGAATATATTTTTCCCTTAGAATGAGAACCTGCTAGTGGAAGATTTCCAAAGCAAATTTAGCCAGAAGTTGTTCAGAATTCAAGTAAAGAAGGCATTTGATCGTACTTCCTCCGCAACATCTTCAAAATTGTATATCCTGTCATGCGTTAAAAAGGAAACATTATTCATTTTCTCCCAGCACTAGCCACAACCTTTATCAATATCATCGAAGGCAGCAAAAAGAAAAAGGAACATTTGTCTTCCCATGATAAAGAAACACAGCTACCAACCGAACGAGGTGAATCACTCAAGATGAAACAGAAACTGGAGCCAACAACTCCAGTTAAAAGGAAATGAAGGTCACCAACACATTATTCTTCTCAATCTTTCTATAAATATATATATCACAACTTTCTTTAACAACTATCATCTTCTTTTTCACTTTCCAACATATTCTAGCCAAATTTACTGCTATTTCTTCTATTTTATACAGGTAAACTAACTCTTTTTGACTTTCATGGAACAAAGGTAATTACAATTAAAATTCTTATCATTTCTCACTTGGATGTTTCACCTACTTCATCTCAAGTATATTGGTTCAAAGTTGCGATCTTTGGTTGGTAATCTTTACAAGATTCACTTCTTCATTTACCCTCCTTGAAAATTTATGGTTACCATCTAGACAATACGGTTGGTGATCTTTTATATTTAACATATGAATGAAAGGTAGCTCGTGACTATTCAACAGTTCTATATTTGATTGCTTAATTTTCCCTTCTTCCCAGCAACAACAACTCACTTACATTTTTTACTGAATATCAACAATTATTTTGCAGGAAATAAAGTATTTACTATAACTTGTTGAATTTTTGACTTGTACATAGATTTTCAGTGACCTCTATAGTCATGGAATAAGGTAAGCAAATTTACAATTTCACCTAACTTAACTGCAACTTTGTAGGTTCAACTAATGCTTCTTTGACTGCATAATGTTTTCTTCAACTGGGCTATCAGTAAACCATGTTTCTCACTGATTCACCTGTCGCCTCTCAATCGCCTTAAACTTTATCCTCTCATCTGAAATTTAGTTTCTTCAGTGTTTCTTGTACTTGCCACTGGTGCTTCTTAGTATTTACTACTGCTGCATCTTAGTATTTGGATTTCTAAAAATGTTCTCATCTCTCTTTTGGTTTTGCCAGTTCACGAAAAATTGTCCTGGTTAACTTGCAATTGCAAGTTCATTTTATTATCACATGCGCGCACACACATACATACATACATATATATATATAATATATATTACTGTGTGTGCATTTGAAATGTGGATCATGGGTTGTGGGAGGAAGGGGACAAGATAAGACAAATTGGTGGCGTAGCTGAGAGCTTTAAATGGGAAACGGAAAGGGACTGACTATCCAGTGACTGAACTTCAAAGCATTATAAATAGAGAACAAAAAACAAAGAACCTAATTGTAAAAGCATAAATTAATAGTTCAGTTAAAGGACCTTTATCAAATAATAAATTTACTGACTTGATATTCTCAAGTAGACATACTATTTAATATGTTAAGAGCATGTTTTATTCATCTAATAAGTACATATAGTGAACATATTGTTCCAATTGGTTAAAGCTGGCATGGTTAGGAATCTGAAATTTGAAGCATCATCGTTCACTATACATTTTTGTTGTACTAATTTGTCTAATGTTGTACGTTCTGTGTGTTTCTAGAAAGTGTTTGTACCAATTCAAGATGTTCAAGGTTGATTTACTAACAAAGTGTTCAGAATCCAATAGAAAAAAAAAGGATCTCTACATTTGAAGACATATTTTGTTAAATCCGATTCTCAAATTCAACCAAACAAGAGATCACCCCTCCTTCGTGACTATTTATAATCATGCTATTGAGTTTAATATGCTAGGCATGAACAATAATACCCTTAAACCGAAAATAACTATCTCTATTAAGTGGGAACCCCCTAATGGTAATAGATTCAAGCTAAATACTGATGGAGCTTGTCAAAAAAATCCTGGAATAGGGGGAATAGGAGGAGTATTTAGAGATGGAAGTGGGAATTGGGTAATTGATTTCATGAAAGGATTACCTCACACTACTAATACACTTGCTAAACTAACAGCTATTATGCAGGGACTCAGAATTGTTGTGGATCATAATCTAGCCCCATTAGAAATCAACTCAGACTCAATGGTGGTAATTAGGATGATTAAAGAGGGTCATCTACCTTACATGTCAATCATCTCTGAATGCAGGTGCTTAATGAGAAGGCCGGGTCATCCAAAGCTAAGGCATAGCTTTAGGAAGCAAAACAAGGTGGCAGACTTACTAGCCAAAGAAGGAGGGAAGCAACTTTTGTTTGATGAAATGAAGTTATGTTACACCTCGGACATTTCATATCGTTGGGCTGTGAATAGACTAATGCGAGCTTGAGGTGGACATGAAGTCCTTATGACTTTAAGGAGGAAATTTGGCAGCTTTAAGGTGTATACAACAAGATTTTAAAGTTATATGAATTGGTAAAACTAAGTTCGTCGAAGGAAGTAAAGTATAAGTCATCTTTGGGGAGGCTTTTGCAATTATCGAGGTAACGATTGTTTAGTAATGTCTTGGTAAGGAGTTATAGGGCTCCTTAGACGGTTAATGAAGTGTTAAACAAGTGCCAAGAAGGTTCCGCAAGGATTGGAGGTTGAACGAAGCGGCTAGAGCAAGTTTCGGGAAAATTCATAATTGTGCAACCATTTGTACGGACCGTATAATTTATACGGCCCGTATAATGGTCCATAGAATACTTCCAGTGAAGAGTGACCCCTGGTAGGATTATACGGTCCAATTGTATGGACCGTATAATTTATACGGGCCGTATAATTGGCCGTATAACTGGTTCAGGTCACTTTTTTTCTCTTTCCATATATGTATGACCCTTGTTCCAAATTTTCATTTCCTCACTTCTCCCAAACTCTTGAAAGCTCTAGAACATTCCACACACCATATTAACACAAACCCAAGGGAAATCAAGGATTATTTACCAAGAATCAAGAGAATTAAGTGTGGAGAGGCTCTCTAGGGTTTGTAGAGTTCAAGATTTCTTTGGGTATTGAAGTTGGAGTTCCATTCAAGTGAGATACTTTGATCCAAAGTTCATCCCTACACAATAAAAGGTGAGTTTTACATCTATTTTATGTTAGTAAGAGTATTTGGTTGTGGAGTAACTTGAATGAAGGAAGGAAGAATAATATGAAGATCAAACATAGATTTAATGATATTCTTGAATAGTAACTTGACTTGAGTCATAGTTCTTAATATGCCATGAGTATACTCTTGTTGTAAATGACACTAATGATGTTGAGTGAGTACTATATGAAACGGGATATGATGTGTGTTGTAGCTATGATTATGGATGATTTTGAAAGGGAGTCTTGAGAATTAAACAAAGCTTAATTTTAAGAAATCTATTGATTATGATATTATGGGTGTTGTTATCGATGTTTGAGAATTGTTTAGTATATGGAGAAGGTTGACGACACAAAGGAAATGCTGCCCAATTTTCGTTAGCTCTTAGTCGCTTTAGTTTAGGCTTAAGCATGTTTTAAATGATCTAATTTAGTATGAATTCTCTTGAACGTAGAGTTGCGAGCTTGGAAGGAGAACGTTTAGTCGTCAAGAAGACGTAAAGGTATGTTAAGGCTAGTCCTCTCTCTTTCAAAGGCATGACTCCGATATTATGATTTCCTCGCTATATTTCCATGACCTTCTTACATTCCAACGTTGAAAGTCTAAGATTATTAAGAGTCCCTCATGATCTAGAAACAAGATATGTTCTATGATAATGATGATGATGATGATGATGATGATGATGATCCTGTTTTTCAGAGATTCTGAAGCTTATGAGATGATGCTATTATGAGTTAACAATCTTATTTCAAGAATTCATTGATGTTATTTCTTGTTGTTGTCTCACCTTATAATATTAGCTCCTTTAAGGTGAGACATAGTGATGATGAATGTTCCATAATACAATCTGAGGTCACCGACCTTACGTCACTCTAATGAGATTGTAGCTTTGATTGGGCTCACATGCATGCTTATTTTTATATATGATTATACCGGGCCTAGTTGGCTGGGCAGACACCACTATGCTGGGCGTAAGTGGGCGGCTTATGGATGATGATAGTTACATCGGGCCTAATTGGCCGGGTAGTCTCCACTAGTAGGCAGCGTGAGATGACTATCCCAGACGCGGGATACTATAGACGCGGGCTAGTAATGATATATGACTATATATATATATATATATATATAGATATATATATATATATGTGTGTGTGTGTGTTATGATGTGGTTTTAAAAAGTAAAAGTTAGTGTGCATGGTATCCGCCTTAAGAGGCAATCATATGTGTAGGTTATCTCATGTTCCTTATCTCTTTATTATGTCATTATTCATGTCTTGCATACTCGGTACATTATTCGTATTGACGTCCTTTCTTTTGTGGACGTTGTGCTCATGCCAGCAGGTAGACAGGGAGACGGTCCAGATCCCTAGGAGCATTATCAGCAAATACACATGAGCACTCCACTTCTCTGGAGTTGCAGTTCATTAGTATATTCTTTTGTGCATATATTTAGGGCATGGCGGGGTCTTGTCCCGTCCTTATAATTTTAGTACCCCTGTTAGAGGCTCATAGATACATATGTGGATAGTAGATATCTTATGATTTCTTTAGTGTACGTTTGGTATATTATCTTGTAGCCTCGTGGGCTTGCACATATATATATATATTTTGAGGAGTAATTGAAGATCATTTCATGGTAAGCTTGTTTGAGAATTGTGTTGATCTACGTTGAATATGATGATGAGTATGATGAGTGGTGCTTGGTAGGCTAGCTCCGAGTACCCGTCATGGCCCTCTGGTTGGGTCGTGACATAAGTGGTATCAGAGCAGTTCGTCCTAGGGTGTGTCTACGAGCCGTGTCCGGTAGGGTCTTATTTATAGGTGTAAAGCGCGCCACACTTATAAACAGGAGGTTGCAGGGCATTTAGGAATGATTGACCTTCCTTCTTATCATTGATCGTGTGATAGAGCCATGATATAAGAATTCCCTTTTTCCTTAACCGTGCGCTATGTTTTCAGTGAAGTCTATGAAAGGAAAAGCTACAGCAGCCCAGAAGGGCAAGACAAAGGACGGAAAGAAAGACTGAACGGGAATCACCTATAGATAGGGAGGAGGGCGAGTCCCAGAGTAAGGCCTTATTTCGGTTCTCTCATACTTCGCCCACTCCGGAGAAGCAAAGAGGAGCCTCGACTTTAACTCCAGCACCCCTAGTTCCTCCACTAGATGCCTCAGGCCAGGAGATGAGACAAACCATTCTTTTGTTGACCCAGTTAGTAGCCGCTCAAGCTCAGTAGCAGGGTGCGAGCCATAGTGACAGGGATTGGAGAAAGAGGGTCAGGTCTACAGGGTTTGACCGTGAGTTGAGAGGTTCCCCGAGGCAGCAACTCTCTAGGCACTCAGCCCGTTCAACAGCTAATGTGCCTTTACAGTTTCCTGGACCCAAGGTTGACAAATCCACTTGTTTGGGGCCAGTTCAGAGTTCTAGAGCTTCCAGCTCCCAGACCAGGGGTGATTCAGGCCAGATGGTATTAGCTATACCACGATGTACTCAGTGTGGTAAGCCATATTCTGGACCGATGTTTGTTATCCCTATGCTCGGCCAGGCCATTTCAAGCGCTACTGCCCATCTTTATGTGGTAGGAATAAGGTTTGGCCTATAGGATTAGTAGTTGGCTCTTCATTATCGGTACGCCCTCCGAGGCAAAGTTTGTAGACACCAGCAGGTCGGGGCAGAGGTAGAGGAGGAGCATCAGGTTCCAGTGGTCCTCAGCACCGCCTGTATTCACTAGCGGGACCACAGGATCTTGAGTCTTCCACTGATGCTATCACAGGTATATTATCGGTGTCCTCTTATGACACATATGCATCGATTGATTCGGGGTTTACTTCATTACATATATTACTCCTGATGTTGCCAACCGTATTGGGGTGAAACTTGAGCCAATCAAACATTTTAAGGTGTCTATACCTGTTGGTGATTCAGTGATAGCTAGAAGTATGATTTATGAGTAAGTAGACCTCCGTGAAAGGAGTTGATTGACATAATGCTTAAAAAAAATGGAATTTTAGAAAGGGTGTTCAGGTACAACTTATGAGACAAGCCATATTACGTTACATTCTTTCATAGCTATCGACTGCGTGGTTGAGTTGTATATCATATGTGTTTCTATATGTGGCCTCCTAAGGCATGAGATGTGTTTTCTGGGCTGTGTGCAGGTTTGGGATTGTTATGTTTTCAGAGAAAACTCTGCCGAAATTTTTCCAGGAATCTAAGGGAAATTAGGAAAACTTAGGGTAGGATTATGGCGAGAAGAAAGAAAGGGGCCCATCGAAATGGTTAGAGATGAAGTTAGTAGTCAAATGTGGGATAAATGTAGCAAGTATGTATTATGCTAAAAGAAACGATGGTTAGGTCAGGATAGAATAAGAAGCATAAGAAGGGAAAATGATGTGCTTGGGATAGAAAGAAGTTTTATATATCAAGGAGAATTAAAGAGATAAGCATTCCAGAAGAAGTTGCAAGTTAGAAGAAATTGGTTAGTCCTTTTATGGTTTGGAAGATTGAGTGATGTAATGAACTTGATATATACGTATATGCCGATGCATGTAACACCGATTCAGATTACTAAGTTAGACTTTACACGATGATTATAGCGGGAGAAAAATTTTCATGTCACTATGAGCCAGCCTTATTGACCTCGGTGATACCTCGAGGAAAGAGATCAAAAGAGATGTATTCACAAAGGCTCTTTGCCTAGCAATTGGTTGACATTATGACTGCAGTTGTATTCTGTGTTATAGTTCAAGTTATTTATCCAGGAATCTACTCGAACGGTTACATGACAAAAGCTTGTTATTATTTATATGAAGGGAAGCAGAAACAAGACAAGGTTGATCAATGAAACGAAAGAATGATAAATGACAAAAGTGGTATGTGTGATGTGTGTAGTAGAAAAAAAAAAAAGAAAAAAGAGAGACATGTTGTAAACAGAGAAGGAAGGGAAAAAGTGAGGCAAATAAAGCAAGGTCTACTAGAGCAGAAACCCGATAAACAGAGGGTGGAGGAGAATCGAACCCTGTGGATATTCTAACACTAAGTAGGAATGTTAATAGGTGTCATGGAGTGATTGAAATTTTGAACCATGTTGTAAGAACGGCGTGGCTAATTACATTACGACGGGGAATATGGAACCATTTGTTGAGCAAGATATTTTATGCGTGGAGAGCGAGTTATACAACATCCCTCCAAAGAATTCTAAAAGGACCATGTGCTACCCCATTATTAATATGTTGAGATAGCAGAGTACAATACTCCTATGACAGTGGGAATCTGATCAGAGAAAAGTATGGAAGGATTGACGATGAACCTTAAGTTACAGTTCTATCAAAAAAAAAATCAATGGTACTCTAAAATATGCTTAGAACAATTGTCCTATAAATGAAATCATTTGAGAGGAAGGGGTGAGAAGTAAAACGAAAGAAGAAATGAGGTTTTATTGTGAACGATCAATGGACTGACTTATACGTATGTCAGAATAGCAACAAATGGAATTGCATTCCCGGTGAGTTACGCGGTAGAGGTCCCAAGGAAGTATTGTTAAGGAAAGGTGAGTCGAAAGAGGGCGAGTTTGTGGACAATACGGTATAGGGAGCATAGAGTGGTTATGAGCTACATCGATGGAAATGACTAATATGTGAGACGATCTATGGGTCTTGATAGAATTGAGGAAGGAAGCATAGGGATAGAGGCAATTCCCTCATGGTTTAATAGTTGTAGCAATTAGACAGTAATCGAAAGAGACCATCAAGGAATTAGTCTTCGACATTCCGAGGCAATGTGGCAAGCGGAGGTGTAAAAATGAGGTGAAACAAGATATGGGTCGTAGAATGGAAGAGGGGCAGAAAATCCAACGTGGCATTGTACAACAACAAGGTATATTATGAGGCAGAGTTAAAGGATGGGCATACAATGGGGAAAAAGCGGTATTAACCTTAAGAAGGTAAATCATGTGAGTATTATGGCTTCTGTTCAAGTATGAGACAAATAAGAATGAACGGTATTTCCATACAACAAGGGCTCAAGTGAAAGATTTCACGTTGAGGATACACCACCGATGAGTGTACGATTATTTAGAAGAGAAAGTTTATGGAGATACGAGGATTCCAAGCTTAGAGTATTCCAAGTTTATGGAGATACGAGGATTCCAAGCTTAGAGTATTCCAAACGTAAAGAAATTAAGGCTGCATCGCAAAGTAAACGGAGTAAGATGGATCTAAATGAGAAACTGAAGGTGAGAGGTGGTGGTGAAGAAAATAATAAGAAGTAAATTTGTGTAAGAAAATTTCGTGACACTAATCAAATATGGATGTTGCAAATTTTAGAAATCATACAAGCTATCTGTGGAGATTGTCAGGATAAGATACTCGGTTCTTTACTGGTGCCTGAAGATCGATACATTCCGGGAGACCTGGGAAATATAGGTCATCCTGGTAAATCCCTCTTGTGAGATAGGTATTTTAGAAGAAGCTCATTACTCCTGTTATTCTGTTCATCCAGGAGCGACAAAGGTGTACCATGATCTCAAATCAATGTATTGGTGGGACAGCATGAAGAAAGGTATAGAAGAATTTGTAGCTCAGTGTCCAATTTGCCAACAAGTGAAAAATCGAGCATCAAAAGCCAGGAGGATTGTTGCAAGCTATGAAAATTCCAACCTGAAAATGAAAAGTGATCAACATGGATTTTATTATAGGCTTACCCCGTTCTCAGGTATAATTCCATATGGGTAATTGTTGATAGACCTACAAAGTCATCTCATTTCCTACCAGTTAGAACTACATAGTCAGCAGAAGAAGATATAAAGTCCAGATATTCGTATTTATTTCTACCCCCAGCAAAAGTCTGAGGTGAAGCGCCATTGCCTTAAGGTATGTGATGCTTTCTTTGATGCTTTTGGTCGTGTGTGGCCATGCTTTCTTGCCATTGTAGTTGTAGCCCTATGAGGCGATGTTATTTTGGGTTGCTGTGACAAGATGGTAGTGCCATATTATAGAGGAAACTCTGGCGAAATTTTTGTAGGATCCCCGAGAACTTAACATTTGAGGACAAATGTTCCTAATGAGGGGGAGAATGTTACACCTCGGACATTTCATATCGTTGGGCTGTGAATAGACTAATGCGAGCTTGAGGTGGACATGAAGTCCTTATGACTTTAAGGAGGAAATTTGGCAGCTTTAAGGTGTATACGACAAGGGAGGGAACAAGATACCGTTCTAGAATACAAACTCCTGCTTTACTTTTTAAGTCACAACTATTAATTCCTAAAAATATATATTGTAAGAGAAGTTTTCTGGTAATTACTTCAAAGGATAGCAACAATGATTTCGAAACACCGGGTGTTGTGTGCTACGATTCGTATATGTGCGGGTATATACATTGCACTTTAATATGTGATATTAGAAGATTGGATAGAGTAAAGAAGCAGTGGTTTATTGCATTGGTTTTAAAACATTAAAAGTTTAGCAACAGTAATGATTACACTTGTTTCTTGAGTATGTTGTGCATATTATAAGGTTTTCCTACTTTAACAATAGGTTGCAAGGATTCTAAGTGTTGGTGAAGTTTACTGCACATTGTTAAGTTTTACAGTTCAAAAGGATTAAGCTTAAATCCCAATTTTTTCCCCAAGTTCTTAGCTGATTTTAATTTTCTGTAAAACATGTAGAGTTGTATGCTCATCCTTAAAATCATTTCTTGAAAAGGTATTCATTTGTTTGTTTCCAAATTAATAAGTCAATGGGCTAAAAATATCAAATTACCAAGTTCTTGTGGTGACTCAAATCACATTCATGTGTTGGTTCTCAGGCTAAGACGAAAATTGTAACAGTTTCACAACTGTTCAGTTTATGCTATGATCATTACCTTATTTTCTAATGCAAATAATGTAGATTTGTTTCAGTTCTTGCGTATCAAAAGATTTGTCTAATTGTAATATCTATGTGCTAAAGAAAGAACAATGTTTCTTCATACCAAGGCATGTCCAACAACCATTTGAATTAGCATGTTGTGGTACCATGTCCAGTTCTTTCTTCTCTATGAAAAACAACTGTACCTATTTGTACCACCTGAAGTTCATATTATGTGCTTCATTGTTTGTTCATTCAACATTTGTTCTATTCTTTGTGCCAGTAAGCAAAGCAAGAGTCATTAAGCTATCTTGATGTTTATAATATTACTTTGCTATCTACTGGATTGTGTAAGTTTATTCATTTAATTTCTTTCCAGGTCATGAAAGTGTTTCATCTTGCAAGAACATACTTTTGTTCAGTTGCCAGAATTTAGATTCCAGGTCAATCTCATACAGATGTTGGAGGACCTACAATCCTTCTACTTTTGCCTTTCTAGCAGGCTACCTATGTAACTTTGTTCCACAAACTATCTCTCTGTTTTGCCTTTCCTGCAAACTCCTTCTATAACTTTGTTCCTCAAATGAATGTAATCTATGAAGCATGTCATGTCAATATTAGTTTAATCATGTCTCCTTTATTTACGCCTCAGTAGTAACGGATGCTCATGCCTTGCACATGCACAAACAATCTAGTATACCTTAGATTATGTGAACACTCTTTTTGGATGGTTGTTACCCATTGCATTATATTGTATTGTATTGTATTGTATTGTATTTCTAGTTTAAATATAATGTTTGTTTTTATTGTTACTTAAATTTTATTGTATTGTGTCGTCATGTAACGATGGAAAATCTAATTTTGTGTAACGATCGATTTGGTCTGATCACGTTATTGTCTTTTTAAAAAAAACTTATTTTATCTTTATTTTTATCTAATCATCCTATTTTATTCTTTACTCAACCTTTTTATAATAGTTCTGCCCGTGCCCTACATTTTTTTTTATAGGTTCATCCTTCAAATTGCTGATGTCTAACATTATATAAGGATGGAAAACGATACAATCTATCTACACGCTGTATCCATTAAAACAATAAACATTATGTAATAATAATATCCAGTTATGCCCTTATCTTATTTGGGAGGAAATTTGCCAAAAAACTAAATTTTTTTTAACTTGGTTAAATGTGAGAAACTCGGATTTGATTGAGTATTATTCATAAATATTATTGACTAGGGATATATTTGCTCAATTTTGCATACTTTGAAAACATATTTGGCCCTTTTTTCGCTTATTAATCATATAATAATAATAATTAGGTTAATTGATGACTGTCGTTAAAATAAGAATAAATTTGGATCAAGTATCGGATGATAAGGGCATATTTGTGTTAAAGTACTAGCGACAACATCTATGGGCTTTTTCCCGTATATTATATAGAGTTAATACCAACATTTTATTAGTTTAATATTTAAACTATAATGTGTTACCATTATCCTTGAATTGTAATATTTCTTATGTAAAATCTTCTGCAGTGCCAGGTGACTTTTTGTATTGTGTGATAGCTAGAAAGTTAGACGACAGAATAGATATTGAATTATAATAAATTTACTCTTTTGTAAGTAATACTGTTCACTTATTTTTAGGAAATAGAAAGTCTGCACCTATTTGGAGTTGTAAATATCACTTTTTTGGTATAAATGAAGTATCAAGGGTCAATCCGGTGCACTAAGCTCCCGCTATGTGCGGGATTCGGGAAAGGGCCAGACCACAAGGGTCTATTGTACGCTTACCTTGCATTTCTGCCAGAGGCTGTTTCCATGGCTTGGAACTCGTGACCTCTAGATCAGATGGCAATAACTTACCGGTTACCAGGGGTGGGCATAGTTTGGGCCAACCCGAAATTCAAACCGAAATTTAATTTTTTTGGATATTTGGTTTGGATTTTTTGGATTACAAATTGGAATTCGGATTTTATTTTTCAAATTTTTGGATTTCAGATTGGATATTGGATTTAGTACTTTGAATTTTCAGATATCCGAAAATTGAAATTTTTATACCTTAGATTTGGCTCTACCCATATTATATGTGCCCTACTAATTATTTTAAAGGTCCAATAGATTAGTACGGTACGACTCTAGCCATCATAATATTAAGTCCAATATAAATTTTTCTACCAAATTAAATATAATATAGGTTGCAAAGCTGGAGTTTACTTTACTACTTTAGAATAAGGTACCTTCTAATGATACAGAGGAAATAATGTAGAACTGAATTAATGTGACTCGATACCTTTTGGTTTAGTGGTAACAACTATTTGCTGAATCCATATATTTGGTTTCACATTATGCTTAGACCTATAACTTCTCTATTGGGACACATGAATTTCATTCTTAATAAGTCTGCCTTAAAGGCTGAAAAGTCAAAATCGAAAATCCAAAATATCCAAACCGATTAACCTGAAACCAAACTTAAAAAATCAAATCCGATCCGAAATTTGGATTGGATTTGGATTGTAATTTCTTCAATCCGAAAATCGAAATCTTCATATCCAATCCGATGGCCTGATCGCGCAGCCCTACCTGTTACCACTTGGTATAAACGAAGTTTGTTTATCCAAAAATATTTTTTTAAAGAAAAAAAAGGATTTAAAAAGAAAATGAAAAAAGAGGAAAGGGGAAAAGTAGAAAAAAGAAAACGAATTTCCATGTGTATTTGTTGAGAAGTTTATAAGAGCTCAAATAAAGCATCCTGGTCTTCTTGTCCCAGTACCGGGGTTTTATTTGCTGCATAATAAAAGTGTAGAAGAACAATAGCGAACCCTCCATTCAACTTTAAAAACTGCTATTACTACATTTTGGTGATTTGCTAGCTCTTAATTTTTTCCTTCTTCGACCAACGGTAAGCCCCAATTTTCGACTCGTAATATCAAATCTCTAAATTTAACTCATTTATTTTGATCCTCGTTGGTGAATCACTCTTAATTTGTTTCGTACCCTAATTTTGATTGATTGGCTAATTTCATGTGTTACCGGAGTAGGTTATTTGAGATGACTCGGCCAATTTTCTATTATTTCTTAATTTTTTTATTACTCGCTTGTGTCCATTTCTTGTGTAGCGAAATGGAGTTTCCGTTTAAGATTAAAAAAACCGTTTTGCGATTGATTTTTGTAATTGTGAACTGGGTTGCAATGCTTTATGTTTGCTCTTACTGCATAAAAGGAAGAATATACTCATAATATTTTTTTCTTCTTTTAATATTTCTTAATGCGATAATGACTCCAATTTTGTCACGGTGTCTGAATCTTCCTTTTGCTTTTGTGAAATTTATTTTTTGTAAATTTCTCTAAAGGAGGAAAAAATAAAATAAAAAATAAAGAAGAAAAGAACAACAACAGCAACGTACCCAGTGTATTCCTACAAGGTAGAGAGGTTGTTTCCGATAGACTCTCCGAGAAGAAAAGAAAGCCAATAAAGGTATGTTGTGGAGGACGCTTATTAGGGTAGAAGGTTGGTAGGTAGTAGAGCGCTGTCTCGTGTATCCTTCCATACTAGTAGGCATAGTATTATTTTTGTAGTTTTCTGCCCTTCAATTATCTGCTACCTCTTGTACTTCGTTTATCGTATTAGTTTGCTGCAGTTACTGTTACTTTTCTTCATACTGCTTATGTATAGTATTTTTGCCATAGCTTCTTTACTTTCGTCTATTCTTATCTGACCCTTTTTGTCATATTTTTTTTTCTTGAGCCGGGGGTCTTTCGGAAACAGCCTCTCTACCTCCCAAGGTAGAGGTAAGGTCTGTGTACACTCTACCCTCCCCAGACCCCACTTGTGGAATTACACTGGGTATGTTGTTGTTGTATTATGAATTCTCAGTTGTCAGGTAAGTCACAATTTCCTAGTAATTTGTAAATTCTTTTGAATGGGCTTCAATTCTAAGCTCTAACCTTCTTCTTTTTTTGGTGAAAATTGTGGTTAAGTAGAATAGAACCGTTGACCTCTTCTAACTTGGGACTCAAAATTAACCTACAAGCCAAAGCTCTTCTTTGTTTATTCTCAGTTCTAACTATGTTAAGTTTCCACGTTTGATTAACTTGAAGTTCTTTTATAAATAAAAGGGTCTTTTCGATAAAGATAAAAAAAAAGTTCTTTTATGGTAAACGTCTGTCCTGTAGGGCTCTTCAGTTAATGTCAAATACTGAAGGTGTTCAATATCTGTAACAATATTTTTTGGTCTACCATGATTGTTATAAATAAAGAGAACGTGATCGTCAATATTCCTGCTAATTAAATATTTCCTGAATAGCTAAAGACTGGAGCCGGTCGTATAGACAAAAAGATGGAACATCCTGAGGATGAATGTCGGGTTGGAGCGGAACACCCGGAAAAACATGAAGATGAGGTAATGCAATTATTTTCAAGAGAGGATTTTCTTATTTTTCTTTGGTAAAATAGTTAATCAACAGCTTTGATGAAGTTCCAATAACATTTGTGGTGTTTCCTGCCTTTTCTTACTGAATTTAAGTTGTTCTACAATTATTTATGTCGGTATCTTCATGCAGGAAGCTGTGGCTCGTCATGAGGAATTCAAGAAATCTGTTGAGGCAAAGATGGTTCTTAGGCAGACTAATCTGAATCCAGAACGGCCAGGTTGCTTTGAGTGTAGTATTATTTGTGAAATCATTTCTTCCATTATTTTCCTCACTCCATTTCTTTTTCCTTCCATTCCTCATTTCCTTTTCCTTCTTTGTAGTTTTCATGAACTTGTAAGCGGTAAACATGAGAATTGACATGTAACAATTAGTTAACTCTGGATATTGACGGTACAATCTTTTATCCTTATTGGAAGTTACATGTCAAGTGGGAATAACCAGATAAAAGTTACTATTTGATTTGCTAGATTACTTTGTTAGTGGCCTCAGAAGTTTGATCCCAGGAATAAATAGTTTATATACTAAAACAGTTTTAAATTACACTTCCGTTCATACATATTCTATATGTTTTTCTTTCATGGTAATAGGTGGTAACAAGTATATAAGTGGTTTTAGTAACTTATGTTATTTTTGATTCAATTTTTTCCTCCTCTAGTTGGTTTTCTAAGAGGTGATTCTTTCTCAAGGTCAATGACTATATATTTTCTCTACTCCTATATTAGCACTTGTTAGCACATATGTAGCTATTCAGAAGTTTGGAAACTTGGTTTCGTATGGAATATGTATCTTCCCTGTTGAACGTATGGTGCAGTTTGGTTGAGGCTGACCTGCTGATTTTTTTTTTTTTTTTAATTTCAGACACTGGCTTTCTCAGGACGTTGGATTCTAGTATTAAGCGCAATACTGCAGTTATTAAAAAACTAAAACAGATTAATGAAGAGCAGCGAGAAGGTTTGATGGAAGAGTTGCGCGGTGTCAACTTAAGCAAGTTTGTAAGTGAAGCGGTGACTGCTATTTGTGATGCAAAGCTTCGGTCCGCAGACATACAAGCTGCAGTGCAGGTAGCTACTTGATTGATCTCCGATTTTGTTTAATTGTCAACAGTTTACTTTTTCTAACAAGTTTGCTTTGCCTTGCGGTTGCTGGAATTGTTAGGTAATTGCCTACAATAAACATTGTTTTAAACTTCATACTACACTGGATCGTAAAATGCAAGAAGTGTGGGCAAATAAAACTATAATAGCTTTAGGGTGAAACTGTATTCCGAAATCTTGTTGTGCCCTGCTGACTGTGGTAACGATGGTATTTGCTGAGAATGGCCAAAAGTTGGTCACCAATGGTACTTATGGTGCTGGAATTTGTCAATAGTTTGACAAGAATTGAAGAACTTTGTCAAATTGAAGATTAGGGTTAATTAAATCTCCGTAGGAAAATTGTGATTTAAAGAGAATTACTCAAAAGAGTGAGATGATTGAACCCTCAAACTTCACCTTCGTTTTTTGCTGTTAATTGCTGTCCACAAGCGAGACCAGGAATTTTCACTTTCCATTAACTTCTGCAATTTCTCTTTGGTGAGACTCAGCTTCTTCTCTGTTGGGACGTGCTCCCTATAGCTGACGGCGAACTGAGTTTTTCTATCCAGACTTCAGACCATGTTTTCTTTTGTACTTGGCCTCTTCATTCTTGGGAATTTAGATTGTTGTCATTCAGTTCATTGTCTGTATGCTTTTTGTGGTAAAAAATCTGAAACATTACTCAGTATTTGCGGGTATCAATACTATATTGTACCAACTACTTTTACCGGTACATAGGACGTACAACCATGGAGGCTAGCTTTTGGTAAATATCATATAGTAGACCCTCCTAACGTTCTTGTATAACTGACTTTTGTATAGAATCCTAATGGAAAGAGCCGGAAGGAATCTTTAGCTTACTTATGTATTCTTCTAAAAAAAAAAGAACACACACCATATCTCATTTTGTGTCTGGCAATAGAAAGTCATATTAGAGTAAGCGTCTTAGCTGACTTACTCAAAATTGTATCCCACATGGCATGGCAACATGGAGGTGATATATGCTTTAGAGGACATGTATTTGGCTGCGTGGTTCTTAATTAGCACATATTCTCTCTTTAGAATCTTGTAAAAAAGGACTTCTTACGTTCTTGCCTAAGACAAGCTTCTAATATAAATAAACAGGGTGAAGTATAAGCTTTATGTTTCTCTTTTGTACATACACTGTTTGCTATTTCTATTAATGTATCTTCTTCCTGGCCCAGATCTGTTCTTTGCTTCATCAGCGGTACAAAGACTTCTCACCAAGTCTTGTTCAAGGACTTGTGAAAGTCTTCTTTCCTGGAAAAGCTGCAGAGGATGTAGATGTGGACAGGAATGCGAGGGCTATGAAAAAGCGTAGCACTTTAAAACTTCTTATGGAACTTTACTTTGTTGGAGTTGTTGACGATACTGGCATCTTTGTGAATATTGTTAAGGACCTCACCAGTATTGAACATTTGAAGGACCGTGATGCAACTCAGACTAATTTGTCTCTCCTTGCTAGCTTTGCTCGACAAGGAAGATACCTGCTTGGGCTTCCATTGGCTGGGCAAGATATTCGTGAAGAGGTAAACACCTCCCTTTCCTTTCTTCCTCCCTTCTCGAGCAAAATTTGTAATGTTGAAAAGTTAGTATTAGAACTAGCTTGCTCTCTGCTACTTATGACACATCAGTATTTTTTCTCTATGATTCTTAACTCAGGTAAAGGACCATACTTCAAAACATCTCTCTGTAGTCTATTACTGTACTCAATATACGGTTTCATAAACCCTTTATTTTCTGTTAGTTCTGCGCTTCCGTATATTGGTTGATTTACCATTTTGTCCTTATGAAGTCTTTATCTACTCCAAAGACTCTGGTAGTTGGATAGTTCCCTGGGATATATGCCATTCGTAGTGTAGAGACCATTTTGAGCATGGCTTGATTGTTGTCTGTGGAAGGTGTTAAAGGTTGTTGAAGTAGATGGATTGCCGGTGAATGACATGACACAAGTCTTGGTTGGGATGCCGATTCGCCTCTTTTAAGCCAATTTGTTTTGGAATTACAGTTTTGACTTCAGAATAGAAGTTTCTGATGAGTTGTAACTTGCTAGCGTTTGATGTTGTTAATGTGTTTCTTTGTTTAATGCCTCATTACAGTCTGCTAATGTTTCTCCATGTTCATAACTTCTTGTAACGTTGCCCACTACTGCAGCTTTTCAAGGCCCTTAATGTGACTACTGATCAGAAAAGGTTCTTTAGAAAGGCATTCCAAACATATTATGATGCGGCTGTAGAACTTCTTCAGTCAGAGCATGCTGTAAGGCTCTTTTCTCTCTTAAATTGGAAGACTTTGAATCTAGATGGGAAGGTGCGGGATTATTAGTGTGATCCAGTCTTCTCTTCCTCAGTTTTTGGTGCCTTTAATAAGTATACCATTCTTGAGCCATCTTTAAAAGCGCTTGTACACAGAATCTTCTTTTTCTATGCTGCTTTCCCGAAAGCTTCTAAATTCACACAATTGTCCCTTTGATAATTGTGATGACTGATGATACTTTTCTTTTTGACACCAAATTGAAGTCACTTCGGCAAATGGAGCATGAAAATGAGAAGATTTTATCTGCCAAAGGTGAACTGAATGAGGAGAATGCTTCTGCGTATGAAAAGCTGCGGAAAGCTTATGATCAGCTGTATCGTGGCATCTCAGGGTAAGTGCCTATATATTTATTGATGTACTGTCTGATGTCATGGGAGATGAATTTCAAGTGCTTACTCCTTTTGTACCCTAAAAGGCAGGTGAGGAGAGTATTGACTTTCACGAGCGTTCAGATTCTCAGCTCCATGCTTGCAAGAAATAGTTGTATCTTTACTTGTTCAGTCGAGCTCTGTGATTTACAGATCCCTCGACTCTAAGCCAATCTCTTAGTCAATGGTGTTAACCAGCCCTGAATGATGTTTCACACGTTAGTTGCTAGAGATAATAGGCTAGTACAATTCCTCTCGCATGCAAGTTTGAGTGTTGGCTGTGCTTGAACGAGAGACTGTAAGCTCTTTTTTACTGTTTGAACTTCTTATCATTCAGCAAATTATAGATAAGATCTTTCCTGTTCCTGTAGACTAGAGAAAGCTGGACTGCATGCTGTCTTTTGATAACACCCAATGATGATGGTCTTGAAGGCATGCATAAGTATTCTTGTCCTAGTTATCTCCCTCAAACAGCTTCCTGACTAGAATTTGCATATGATTTTGATGAAGGTGGGTTATAAAGTTCTTGTGGGAGACATGAGACAAAATTAAGGGGCCTAGGGTAGACGGCTAGTTTTTGACTACTTACCCCAGAATACAGATTGGCTGAAAGATTTATGAGTAACTAAATTCCTAGTTTTTATAAAATTGAACATGACATGGATAGATAATTAACGCCAGGATAATAAAGTAGAAAATGAGGACGGATGAGCAGACAATCTCATCAACTATATATTCTGGAGCACCCTCCTAATGTTACCAACTTTTTATTCTTTCCGGGTCTGGGATAATGGTTACGAGCACGTCTACATCTGATAAAAGAATATAATGGTTAAGAGCACTTTACTTGAATGTGAATGACTCTACAGTTAGCTTAAGTTGCAAAACAGGTTGAAGCTGGGAATTCCCTATACTTCCCTTGGTCTGAAATCTCTGTGCATGTCCTTCACCCTAGTACGGGGGAAAGGATTTTGAACTCATACATGAGACTCTGCTTATATGTGCGATATGAATCCATCAGCTGTATATCTGAACTCTTTTATCTATTATGATGTTTATGTGTCCAGCAACAACCAAATTGATACAGAAGCCTGAAGCCTTTTTTCTAACCCAGAATAAGAGGCATATGACCCGCAAGGGTGGCTCAGTTGGTTGAGCATGGGGCTTCCATAATGGAGGTCTCAGGTTCGAAACCCCCTGCCTACAACAGCAGGGGATTTGCTTTCTGGGTCGAGCTCGTCGCACGGGGCTTGCCTAGTGCGGGTTATCTCTTCTGTGTGGTTTAAGGGCTATTCTGTAGGAGCGGGGTTTACCTATGCGCACCCGAAGGGTGGCGGCTGCAGGTTCCCTTGTCATAAAAATAAAATAAAAATAGAGGCATATGTCTCATGTCGTAGCATCTTTTGCTAACCAGCACTTGCAATCAGTGAAAACTGAAATTATGACAAGTAAAGGTACTGGGCCAATAATCTTCTCTCACTAGGGTCTGAGTGGGGTTAACTACTTTTAACCATGCCTACACAGCACATGCTACATTTACTGGCTGTTACTTTTTATTCCTACATGACTCATTTCATTATATGCCTTGAAGCTGTGTTTGTGGGTTTTGACTAAGAATTTGTTCTAAAGTTCTGAACTCTCTCTTCGCCTGTTTAGTTTTGTACCTTTCTTTAATTCCAGAAAATCTTTATGTTTCCTGTTTTTTACATTCAGACAATAATCTATTGCATTCCCGTATTGCAGATTGGCAGAAGCACTTGACATGCAACCTCCGGTGATGCCTGAGGATGGCCATACAACCAGGGTAACCTCGGGGGAGGATACATCATCCCCTGGTGGCAGTAAAGATTCTTCTGTCCTTGAGGCCCTGTGGGATGATGAAGATACAAGGGCTTTCTATGAGGGTCTTCCAGATCTCAGGTTATCTTTCATCAGGATACTTTGAAGAGTTGTTTTAGGAAAGTCTAGTAATAGCAACATGTATTCATAAGTTAACAAGTTCCCTTTCGCAGAGCATTTGTTCCAGCTGTATTGCTCGGAGAAGCAGAACCGAAGTTGAGTGAACAACCTGCGAAGGTGCAAGAGCATTCAATTGTAAGAATTTAGGTGTCATCATGTATCTTATCTCTTTTACTTCCCCTCTGGCGTCTGATGTTATAACAGGAACTATCATCACTCTTAGCTCAAGGAATATTCAAGTTAACTTTATGGGATATATTTATCAAATTTATTCTGAAAGAAAGCGTCGGAGGAATGGGTTTACAACAATGAATAGACACTTGAATATTTTTATATTTTCATGATTACCAATCTTTAAGGGTTTGTTCTTATGAATATGTTCAATCACAAGAGGTCATGGCTGGCATTCACTTGTCCTTTGTTCTGAGCGACAACAAGGTATTTTGTTTATGTTCTTTTCTTAATTTTGCTCGCGGAATTAGGAGTCTAAGAGGATGGGAAGTCTGTAACTTCTTAAAGTTTGACTCTTTTGCCATGTTTGTCGTGTTTTGGCAATAAGGAAGGTGGATAATACGGTTTTCCCTGTCACATACATGTTATTAAACACTACCTATCAAGAAACAAATAGACGTTATTAAACACTATTTTGTCAAAGAACATATTTGTTATGAAATACTACTTTCTGAGCCTATCGACAGCCGTTGGATATCTTTCAGACAAAGTACAAGTACAACTTTATTTTGTGCTCCTGCTATGCCACTGATGCTGCAGGGTCACTCTGATCGTTCTTTGCTTAGTGATTATATGATATCTTGTATTATTGACACGATGCTTTTTGTCTTCCTGGTGAAGGATTCAGCACCTGATGCCGATGAAACTCAGACTGCTGCACAAGAGACTGCAGAAGGTGCTGCAGATGCTGGAGCTGTACAGGAGGACAGACATGATAAAGGCAAGGATAGAGATGAGAAGGATAAAGAGAAGACCAAGGAAAAATCAAAAGAAAAGGATAAAGAGCCTGATAAGGAAAAAGCAAGAGAAAAGGAAGCTGAAAGAAAAGGGGAAGGTGATAAGGAGAAAGCAAAAGGTGTTGAAGGAGCTAATCTAGATAGTCTGCTTCAGCGGCTGCCCGGTTGTGTTAGCCGTGATTTGATTGACCAGTTGACAGTAATAGCACCGACTTAAAGCTTCAAATATTTGCTATCCTGGTCCCTGTTTAAGATTTCATTATTTGTGGCTTCATTTGTAATTTGTACTTCTGTGCCTAATATTTATTTTACAGGTGGAGTTTTGCTATCTGAATTCCAAGTCCAGTAGGAAAAAGCTTGTTAGGGCATTGTTCAATGTCCCCAGGACATCACTAGAGTTGTTGCCGTACTACTCACGCATGGTTGCCACTCTGTCAACTTGCATGAAGGATGTGTCTTCCATGCTTTTACAGTTGTTGGAAGAGGAGTTCAACTTTTTGATAAATAAGAAGGTAAGTGTAGCCTATTGTATGCAGTTATCCATTGACTTAAAGGATACCATCAATCAGAAGCAAACATTTTCTGTTTATTTTAATTGTGTCTGCTTTGCAGGATCAAATGAATATAGAAACAAAAATAAGGAATATTCGTTTCATTGGAGAGCTCTGCAAATTTAGAATTGCACCACCTGGCCTTGTTTTCAGTTGTCTGAAGGTATGAAGAGTAAGCTTACAGTATATTCTTAGTGGTAAATTGAGGAGGGATGACTTAGCCTCCTTGTCCTAATCTATTTTGACAAAACAAAGACCTTAGTTTGGGATCCCCTCTCCTGTAGCACATAGCCACCAAACTTCTGAAATCCAATGCTTATCTTGAAAAGCTCATTGAGCAATTCAAGAAAATAAGTCTATCTCCACTACCCAGAGAACAAATAAGTTCGCGGATGCATCAGCAGCATTGGCCTGGATTATGACAATTGTCGTGATTACAAACAGACTTATGGTTTGACAGGGCAGTAAGCTCCAGTGGTGTCAAAGGTTCGCTTAAAGTGCGCTTAAGCCCTGAAGCGAGGCTCAAAACATGTTGAGCGCTCACCTCATTTTATGTGCTTTTAAGTGTCATCATCAAGGCTCTAAGACATACTTTTCCTTGCCAATGAGCCTCTCTTGAAGAGGTGACACTAGATAATTGATATTTCACTTTATCGTAATGTTTTTACAAGTCCTCTGTCCATATATTTGTTGTTCAAGCCTATCGTTAATAGTCTTGGACTAAAAACATATATATTTGTGTTTTTGCACTATTGCACCACCATTTTTCATTAAAGCCCATGCTTTATTTGCGCTTTGTGCTTAAAGCGTCAACCGACCTTAGAGCTTTTTTGCACTTTTCACTTTTGATAAAACTGGTAAGCTCTGTTCTCTAGCAACCCCTACTCTTTAAGAGATTAAGGTCCCTACTGAAGATAGATGACCAATCTACGACCAACAGTTTCGCATGCTAAGGGCTTCAAATGTGTTTAGTGCCTTTAGTTGTCGCAAAGTTTGTAGATTAGAAGTTATATTCTTTAGGGCTAGTAAGTATTAGGTTTGGGTTGATGCTGCTGCTTTCTTTATCCTCAGGCTTGTTTAGATGATTTCAGTCATCACAATATTGATGTTGCTTGCAATCTTCTCGAGACATGTGGGCGTTTTCTCTACCGATCTCCTGAAACTACAATACGCATGGCAAACATGTTAGAAATATTGATGCGTCTGAAGAATGTCAAAAATTTGGATCCTCGCCACATCACCTTAGTGGAGAATGCATATTACTTATGCAAGCCACCAGAAAGATCTGCACGAGTGTCTAAAGTTCGGCCTCCTCTGCATCAGGTACATGCAATTTGCAGCTTCTGTGGTTTATAAACTGGAAACTACAGAATGTAAATTTATATGCTGTGGATTATGCAGTACATAAGAAAATTGCTCTTTTCGGATCTTGACAAGTCTTCAATAGAGCATGTGCTCAGACAGCTTCGTAAGCTTCCTTGGAGTGAATGTGAGGCATACCTTTTGAAGTGCTTCATGAAGGTTCACAGGGGCAAGTATGGTCAGATTCATTTGATTGCATCACTTACTGCTGGTTTAAGTCGCTATCATGATGATTTTTCCGTTGCCGTTGTTGATGAGGTTTGTCCCTTTCAATGCACAAATATCTGTCACTTGCACTGCTTTCCACATAGACAATCCGTTGACCTTTGACCTTATTCCCAGCTCCTTTAGCATCACATTAACTGTAGCAATGTATAACCGAAGAAAGAAATTTAGAAAACAAAAAAAACCGTAAAACCAACATGGCAAAGAAGAGAAAAGGTGAAAACTGTAGGTAGGAGAATAGCTATCTCTTACTACTATCTTCAGAAAAGAGTAACGAATAATTTCATCTTAATTGTGCATTTCTTTTGTAGAATGTAATAGAATTGGCAAAAGGGGATATATCTGCAGCTACAAAATTTGCGTTAATATTAATTGCTTATCACAACATAAGTAAATTCTGACCTATAGTTGAACCAATGCTTCTTTATTTTTTGATAAAGGAACCAATGCCTTTTTATTTATTTAAAATTGAAGATATTTTGTTGTGTTTTTATATAATTACAATTAATGAAGTTGAATTTTTTTTATCCCCAAAAGCAATTAGGTATCTTCATTTTTTTTTTATACTTTTCCTATATGTACTATTATTTAAATTGTACAAATAATATTGGAAAAAGTTTAATTAATGTATCATTCACTTATTGATTGTTTTTTTGTTGTGTGTTATGGCCTAATATGAGGGAAGATTCAGTTTTAAATTAGATAATGTGCCTCGCGTTCTCTAGCTGCTCTTTTCCTCAACTCTGATAATTATTTCACTTGGACTTTACTGGGTGTTTATGGGCCTAATATGAGGGAAGAAAAAAGATAAATTATGGGGGAGCTAGCAGCTGTGACGGTGTTATAGTATCATCCCTGGTGGTGGCTGTTGACTTAATGTCACCAGATTTCCGTGGTGAAGGAGACAGCAGGGATGCCTATTTTTTTCCTTTTTTTGAGAAAGGGTAAAGTGTATCCCTTCTATTCTTAAAGGGATTCTATGAGTTCTATCACGGCTTCAGCATCATTTACAAAATTCTGTTTACACCAAAAATAAGGCAAAAGTAAACAGTTCGTCTTAATCTTCTGAATACAGTTCCCTTTATCTTAAAAACTCCTAGCATTTCGCACCCGAGGGTGTGGCCCAGTGGTCAATGAAGTGCTTTGAGCACCATGAGGTCTCAGGTTCAAATCCCAGCACAGACAAAACACTAGGTGATTTCTTCCCATCTGTTTTAGCCTTGGTGGACAGAGTTACCTGATACCTGTTGCTGGTGGGAGGTGGTAGGTATCCCCTTGAATTAGTCGAGGTGCGCGCAAGCTGTCCCGGACACCACGGTTAAAAAAAAAAAAACTCCTAGCATTTTTCTCCCTCCCAACTGTCCCGCATATGCAAGCCGGAATGGTTTGCCACCATATCCTTTGATTGGAACTCTTGCCTCTGATGCTCCAACATTTCAGTAGCTCACAAGTTCACACCCTGGCATGCTCCATTTTAGTCCCACCCTATTAAGAAAGAGGTAGCGATAGCTGGTCTGTAAGATGACTCTGCAAAAATAAATTATTGATACTCAGAGGGTTGTTTCCACATAGACAACCTCTAGAGCACAACTGAAATCCTCTTTTTTGGAGATTTTCCTGTGTTAAACAAGCCTCTCTGGCTACCAACCAAGTGGAAGAAGCCACTTTGTGAGGTGCCTTTGTTTTCCAGATTTGCTCACCAGAATTCAAGTGGAAGTAACATGACTTTACTGTGAAGTTGTTCTTACTATGAATCTTCCCCAAATTAGCTTGTCAGGGTTGTTATTGTCCAGACCTTGAAAAGGCTCTCTAGTACACCCAAAAATCAGCAAGCCTTCCCATTTCCCAGTCATTCAAGAGTCTTCTAAAGTAGAAATTCCAACCTTCATGTTCCCTGTTGCCTGTTGGTGGCCAAACTCGGCCCAGTCAGCAAAGTAAGTCTATAAAGGTCCAGAAATGAGTCTTTTAAAGGGGTTTGACCTATCCGTCTTGCCAGAAGGCAATTTTCCTTCCATCACTCACTTGAAACCCAACAGTACTTGCAAACTTGTGCCATAAGCCCATAATGATCTGATTTTCCACACACACACACCATCTGAAGTAGTTGCTGGTTTGTGATCCAGCAGCCCTGGAGGCCAAAATTTTCCACTGATTACAACTTGCAGAAAACCTCCACACCCATTTCATCATCAAGATATAATTGTGATGTCTTAGATTCAGCTGATGGCCATTAACTAAAAAGCATATGGGTTTAACCAAATGACCTATAGATAAGCTGGTCTATCATGGATCAAGGTACTGTAACCCAACGGGTTTAACAAAGAATCCTAGAGTTACAATACCTCTTCTTTGTTGATTTGAAACTCAATGTCCCACGTGATCTGCTCTGGAAATGTGAGAAGTATGATGGTCATTGGTCCAGAATAACTTGTCAATTGCGTCATTTTAGTATTATCTGGAGTATTATAGATCGAATTCTCCCCATCCTGGAAAGAACCACCGCCACCAGGAAAAAGAAAAAAATATAAATAAGAATAAAAAGTTCTAATTAAAAATTAAAGTTCGCAATGTTAAAAATGAAATCTAAGAATAAAGAATCTTGAAATTTTATATGTTCACTTAAATGTTAGCGTAGGGATGAACAAATTTTTAAACAGTATTTAACACTTCTCTCATAATAAATTCTATAGTATACTATTAACAATGGAATTTAATTTCTGAAAAATATAATGACGTCTGACTAGTACCTTCTGTTTGTCACTATTTCAAAAAATTTATATTTTTGTACTCTATGAGCGCATCTATCTATCTAAGACTTATTTAATAATTAATTGAACCAAAATTTATTTTCATTGCATAAATTGTGTTGTTAAGCCAAAATTATAGCTGTTAAATAACAAACTTAGAAGATAGGCACTGGAAATAGCATAGAATGTGTAAGCTGTCTTATCACGTTAAATATCAGCAACATACCCAGTATATTCCCACAAGTGGGGTCTTGGGAGGGTAGAGTGTACGCAGGCCTTACCCCTACCTTGGGAGTAGAGAGGTTGTTTCCGATAGACCCAGTATATCATGTTAAATATCGGGATTTGTTAACTCTTGTTTTGCTTTTAGTGCATTAAAACAGCAAACGGAGAACTTGGAATTTGTATTGAGTCAAGTTGGGCGGGTTGGGTCCTAAGGAGAAGAACTAAGGGAAGGCTGGTGATGTACTACTTTATGGAGGGCTCATAGAGAGTAGAAGCACATCTTATCAAAAAAGAGACAGTAGAAGCACTTTCCTTCACGTTTGAGTTGAACTTCCAATTTCAGTCTGCTCTTAGACTAGTAAGACTGTTATGACATCAATAAGCCGTCTAATTTGACCCAACCCACCTGATTGACACCTCTAAAACATCCTAATCTGACCTGCCATTTTTAATTTTTGAACCACATTTATGTGCCATAAACAAATTTAGATCTTACTGAGTTTCCTTGTTTATTTTCTCTCTTTTTCCTCATCACGCTTTGTAAATAACCACAAAATAACCTCGTGACATTGTTCTACTAGTGTGAAAGGCTTATGCATCTTTAACCACTATATCAGTTTATCAATCAAATAGGCCTAATAAAAAATAAAAATAAATCAAATAGGCCTAATCCCAAACTGTTTATGGTCTGCTCTATGGTTCCTCTATGTTTATTCTGCTTTATTCAACCAATATATATGATTTAATTGTATCATACACTTGATGTCGCTTTTGCAATTGAAAATTTGGACTTTGTACTTTCTATAGGTTCTGGAGGAGATCAGGGTGGGACTAGAGTTGAATGACTACGGGATGCAGCAAAGACGTATTGCTCACATGCGTTTCCTAGGGGAGTTGTATAACTATGAACTTGTTGATTCCTCTGTGATATTTGACACGCTCTATTTGATTCTCGTTTTTGGCCATGGAACATCAGAGGTATGGATCTCCTTTTAACCAATCTTCAGTTGCATATACGCGTTAGGTATTACTTAATTTTGGAAAACAGTCTTTGTTAGCATGGCTGTTTCAGGAGAATGTGGCATTACGAGACCTGTTGTCCTTCCCTAACTGGTTATAAGCTACGGAGAACTGATAGAATAAAATTGAACATAAAAATAAAGTTTCTCCGAATGTGGTTTTAATAAGCTTATTTCGTTGGCTATTGTAATTAGTTTTACGAACCTCATGGTTGACAACTTATTCCTGAAGGGGCATTACTATGGCTATCCTTATGAAAGGAAATCTGGCAATAATGGCATGTGATTATCTTATTCTTTCACATTGTTATTGATACGTATGCATGTAATGAATAGGCTTCATGCTCTGAAAATATTATTCTTGAACTTCAATATTCAGGATTTCCACCCATGCCACTCTATTAAATTTAAGTTAGTAATATCTTGTCATTGCTTGGATACGGGTGGCCTCGGGGATTTCTTGGTTATCGAAAGAAAAGAATGTCATAGCTTGGATTGTGGTGGCCTTTTTTATGTCATAGATCTAGCTCCACTACGTACATTTTAGATGAATTCAAATGCTTTATTCCTAGATTAATGTCTTATTCGAGAGAATCATTTACTGCCATCTGATGCAAGTCTGTCTTTTTCCCCACAGCAAGATGTATTGGATCCTCCCGAGGATTGTTTCCGCATCAGGATGGTTATTACACTACTTGAAACCTGTGGGCACTACTTTGATCGAGGTTCATCAAAGCGAAAACTTGACCGGTTCCTAATACATTTCCAGAGATACATATTGAACAAAGGTGTACTCCCCCTGGATATAGAGTTTGACTTGCAGGTCGGTTCCTTTAGATTCTCTATCCTTCTCTATACATGCCTGTCAAAAAGTCATCATTAACCACGAAGAAATGTGACCTACTACTTGCCCTATAAATATTATAAAAAGTATATTAGAAGTTGTTCCGCATAATTGGGAGCCAAAGATGTAATTAGGTAGAACAGTTTTGAGAACTATAAGCGGATACATCCATTCCTTGCTGAAAAATATGAACACTGCCTTCTTATTCACGTACAAAATTGTTATGTGCACGAAGCTCAGATGTCATATATGCTCTTTGCTTCGATCAGTTTCTTTCGTTGTTTAATTTTGTGATATTATCTTTCTTTGCAATGGTAGGATTTAGGAAGGGGTTTAATCTGTAGTGTCCTATGTGAAAACATTAGTTTATATTGCCTGAGCTAACTAGTGGTTACCTTTATTATTAAATGCACAAACAGTTTTACATGTAAGTGGCAATGTAAATGCGCTCTTTCAAAGCCCCCCAGGGTAAGCTCAATTGGCGAAGATTGAGGGACTTGTGCCTAGGTCACAAGTTTGAGCCCTGCGCCAAAAGAACTAATTCCAGTATTTAAGTGGAGAAGGGTAGAGGGGCAGGCCCATCATCCCCGAGTTTCGAAGTTTGCGGTTGGCCCAGAGGGTTGGCTGCGGACGGACTTATTTGTCATTAAAAAAGGCTCTTTTAAAGTCCGTGCGTGCTCAACACTTATGAGGTTAGTCCAGAGTCCCGACTATTAATGTAGGTTGCTCTGGAGTGAAGCAATATCATCACCTGGTCCAACAAATCAGGAGGACCTGAAAGTTGCAACACGCAAATATTTTGACCCTGGGAAAAAGGGAAAATAAAAGGAAGGAAAGAAAGAAACAATTGTATTTTGCTACTTTAGGGGCAAAAATTTGTGCAGCCGAAGTACCGGCGTGGAAATTTATAGTCTTCTTTTAGCAAATGCTCCTTTGATCTGGCCTTTATTTTCTAGAAATGCAGTTCCTCGAAATAGTAAATGCTGGACCAAAAAATGGTAAGCCTATAGCATAGGTGCTTGCAATAATATTTTTTGAATGTTCTGTGAAATTAGATATTGTCTTAACGTTTAGGGTTTCTTCCTATGAATTCCTTGTTACTGGAGATTAATGTGTTATTTTCACTATAAACATTGGAGTGCAAACTCTTGAAATTTCGGGCGTGACTTTGTTAGTTGTCTTTGCTTTAATTTATGATGGCCATTCTATGGGTTATGTTCCACAAGAATTGACCCTTCTCATTCATGGAAATCTTTCTCGAATTGTGTTCAATTTTTTCCAGGACTTATTTGCCGAATTACGTCCTAACATGACGAGATATGCATCAATTGAAGAAGTCAATGCTGCTTTGGTTGACCTTGAGGAACATGAGCGCATAGTTACATCTGAAAAAGCCAACAATGAGAAGCACTCTGAGACCGAGAAAATTCCCAGCAGGACTACCTCTGGAATGTCTGTAAATGGGCAAAGCCTTGCAAATGGCATTGAGGAAAATGGACTGCATGAAGAGATTATGGAGACTGAAAGTGATTCAGAGAGTGAAACCATTGAGCATGCAGGTCATGATGATGATGAAGAGACAGATGATTGGAATCGGGATGATAGGGGTGACACTGAGGATGAATCTGATGAGGGTGATGGACCTGGTTCTGATGAGGAGGATAAAGTACATGTCAGGTCAAAGGTTGCAGAGGTTGATCCTCTGGAGGAAGCAGAATTTGAGAGAGAGCTTCGGGCTCTGATGCAGGCAAGTATAGGACTCCGGTCCCCCCCCCCCCACCCCAACCACCACAACACACACACACACACACACGTGTATTGGGTTCTGACTGAACTTTTCAATTTAAAGCCAGCAGAATTGCCTGCCCCCCTCCCCCGTAGAAATTAGAAGGCAGGGAATCATTTTGATAAAATATTAAAAAAATTAAATGCTGATTGAAGAGATCTTATGCTTGGGAGTTTTGGTTGCAATATTAGCAACTCTTTTCTTTATAATTTACACATGAAAAGTTGTCCCCTTTCTACTAACGGTTATTGTACATGAGTTCGCAGGAAAGTTTGGATTCAAGAAAATTGGAATTACGGGGAAGGCCTACTCTAAACATGACGATACCAATGAATATTTTTGAGGGGCCAACCAAGGATCATCGTGGGGTTGAAGGGGAGAGTGGTGATGAGACATTGGATGAAGGGGCCGGTGGAAGTAAGGAGGTTCCAGTGAAGGTTCTTGTGAAGCGAGGTAGTAAGCAACAGACAAAGAAAATGCTCATTCCTCGTGATTGCTCTCTCATTCAGAGCACAAAACAGAAAGAAGCAGCTGAGCTTGAAGAAAAGCAAGACATCAAGAGGCTGGTTCTGGAGTACAATGATAGAGAGGAGGAAGAGCTTAATGGGTTAGGGAACCAGCCACCAAGCTGGACACAAAGCAGTGGAAGCAGGGTTGCTCATAGGGGAAACACATGGGATGCACCTGGTCGGGGCAGTGGATCACGTCATCGCTATCTGTATCATTCAGGTGGTGGGCTTTATTATGGCAGCAGAAGATGAATTCAAGCTCATGTTATGGTATGGCAATGGCTTCTTCATAGCTCTATCACCGTACATCTTTGTTTTTGGAAATGGAAAAGAAGGTTCAATTTATAGCATATGCCACTTGGACTTCCAAATGAGGGTGGTGGTTTCTCTTGGATTGGCATTAGCATGCCCATGATTGCCTCCTGAAAATTATAGCACCTAGGAAGATATATATGAAGGCGGGATGGTACGTATATGAGTTGGTGCCACCTCTTCTATTGTGTCAAGGTTCTAACCTAGCAAATGACTTGCTATACGTGTATATTCTGTGAGTATACTAAGAAATAGCCAATAGCATGTAGCGGCAGAGAGGAATGAACGTTTCATGCGTAGTTTCACCGACTGTTGTTCTGAAGCAGATGATATCTGACTCTGCCATTATAGTTGCTGCTGAATATATGGGAACTCGAAAGCTGCCTTTGTTTATGGAGTTTGGCTGGCTTGTAATTGTTGATTAATGGTCTTAACGCTTGTGTATAGGGGATTAACATTTTACTTTTCCCCCATTTTGGTTTTTCAAGAAAGGGAATGAGTTACTCTTCTTCATAGCAGACTGGCTTGTAATACAAATCTGGTTCAATTAGCTAATTTGACCTAAATGGTTTCGATTTCAAAGAATCTGTAGCTTTAGCAGTCAAAGCCATGTAACAAGTACCTGGACCTATATTATTAACCATTCTAATCTCGGTGTAGAAATGAATGGAAACGGAAGTCATCCATGGATGTAGTGTAGTGCTCATGTCTAGATATGACTAACGGGGCAGGGCAAGGGAGGGTTCACCTGACTTTTTTTAGCTTGGGAACTAAAGCAGCTGTTCTTACCATATCCAAGCTTCTATAGAACGTTTGGAGTAGGATTTTATCCCAATGTTATAGATATATGGGATTTAAACAAAACTACTGAGTTCCCCCAATCGTACATCATACTCTTCATCAGCCACCTTGGTTCTTCTTGCCTGGAGGGAAGCTCTTAGCTAGCCTTCAACTCATTTCATGTTCAGATTGAATGAATAGGAGACCATCAAAGCCACTCTAAAGGCATGACCCCTCCAAAAAAGGGAAATAACTGCAATCTCAATGCATCATCATTCACATTAATTTGCTTACGTAGGAAGAATTCTTTTATCATGATCCAGCGCCATCTCCTATAATTCAAGTACTGCTTCATTATTTAGCTAATGCGAACAATTTGGTTAAGATCAAACAGTCGTATATTTCACGCGTTACTAATTTTAGAGTTCAATGTTTTTATTTAATTTATCAATTTTGAATTTTGTTTTGTCAAATGATTATGATGCTTAGAGTGATCGAGTTTTTGGATATCATACTTGGAGAAACTCATTTATAACTGACTATGTTATATTACCAATTTTCAAATTTGAATTTTGACAATTGCCAGCTTACCAATTTTTCACATCCAAGCATAGGTTTTCGTTTTCCACGGGAGAAATTATGAAAAAGCCGCTGGCCTACGTTTATTAACGACTAGTCTATATTTATTTCAAATTTATAAACGCCAAACTGAAAGTCGCTTAGTTGAATTATATGGTGGAGTGCGCAGATAGCCGCTTTTGGACCCATGTTTAAAAAATAGACGACAACAACAACATGTTTAAAGAATAGACGAAGTTTATAAAGTTTTGTAAGATTAGCCACTTCAAAATCAATTTCAGGTTCACTATTCTGAAATTTCAAAAACTTCATACACAGTTGCCAAAGGCTCGTCAAAGCTTACCTTCAAACATGTATATCTGTGACTCTGAGGTTAGCATATTGCTTGAGCACTTCGAACTTCATACATTATATCTTTGAAGTTAAGTTTGTCCAATTACAGATGATGTATGTCTGAGGTTTGACAGGTGATCAGTAACTCTTTATTTCCTTTGATTCTTTTTATGTTCTTGTTTTACATCAAGTGCTTCAAGATTTTTAACCCCATTGATGATCTAGCATAATTATTTAAAAGTAGTCGATTGATGGAAAGTTTTGTTCCGATGAATTTCTTTTTCAGTTATTTATTTAGTTTCTTCTACTTAACGAATTTGGTAAAAAATAGTTTTTACTTTATTTTTACCATACGTAGAGTCCACTTTCGGTTCAATGATCTTGATCAAATAGTTTTTGCTTTATTTTTTCAAGTTGAATATCCTTCTGGAGTATTGTTCTTATGTTTTTAATTAGAAATATGCGATCAAACTTTTGTTCAAAGTTTTTCAAAATTAGTTATAAATTAAATACTTTGAAAAAACAAGATATAGCTTAAATAGCAGGTGGAAACTGACCATCCAATAAATTTTATCAATTATTCTTGTAACTTAACAAGTTTCTAAAGATGGGCAAAATGTGGTTCCCCAATTAGAGGTGATATAAGGCGATCTCTAACGTTCGAACCACTATGCTTTATTGCACGCCACAATTGGTAGTATCTACGTTGGATCATTTATGTATTTTACTATTTGATACTTGATTCTAGTACGTTCGAATTTTTCTAGCCATTCGAATTCTAGTTTCAAGAAGTTAAAAAGCATGCAGTAGCACATTTTCATTTCACTCAGCCTCTTTATTTCAGGGTCTCGACAACAGTGATGACCAAGTCATTTAGCATGAGCAGAGGCGGATCCACGATTTAAATTCTAGGGGTTCAACCTTAGATTTTTAGTATTGAACCCATTATATTTTTAAAGTTATGAGTTCATATCTACTATTTATTAAAATTTTAATAATTTTTTCACATAAATTTGTACTTCGCGTCGAAAGTTAGGGGTTCAATTCAGGGGCGGATCCACCCTTTACGATGAGGGTGGTATGGCACCCCCTCAATTAATAAATTTTTTATATACTTATGTTGTAATTTGCTTAAATTAGGTTAAATATTTGATCCTGTCACCCCCAGTTGTAAATTAGACAGAGGTGCCACGGCTGATAGACACAAGTTTAAATCTTTTTTGAACATTTTCTGACTTTTGTTTTTCTTTGGGCTTTTTACTTCCTTTGTACCAGTAATTCCTTTTTCGGCCCTCCTAATTTTGTATTTATCTTTTTATTATTTATATTGATTTTCCTCTTTTCTATTATTTTATCTGTGATCTCTAGCGAGAACACACAATTAGAAACTTCAAAATCCCTTAAATTAAATATTTCTCTTAATCTCAAATCTGTGAGTATTTAAATCGAAAAACTTGTGTCTCCATGGGAATTTTGGATTGAGATCAAAATTCAATTTTTTTTTTAATAATTTCTTTTGTTTATTACTCCCTCCGTCCATGTTTACTTGTCTATATTTGACCTGGGACACTCTTAATAAGCAATAAATAAAATGAGAAATGAATTGGAGTACTTAATAATAAGTATAAAATGGTAAATTATGTCTTGATTTTCCCAACTATATAACTTACAAGTAAAAGTGGATATATATTTTTGAGGGAGTATTATAAAAATTTATGCTATTCTATAATTGTTAAATTCAATTTAAAGCACTTTACTACTTAAATTGTGATGGAAATTTCGTAGGTACTGCTTAGAAAAAATATGAAATTTATGATTTATTTTTGAGCACTTTGTAGTTTATCTAATTCTACATTTACTTATGGGGAGTATTTACCCATTGAAGAGTTTTTCTATTATTTTTCTTATTTTGATTGGTGTAATTCCCTTATTGAAGATGTTATTTTACTTGTGCAAAGTCATTTTTTAATATACATAAGAGATGCAAGGTCCTTGATGAAAAAGTTGATTTTACTTCTGTTGTTAATGGCTGTTAATGAGTGTGATTCTTTATTAAAGATGTTAATTATGTTCATTTTTTGATTTTTAAAATGTAATTTTCATATTTGCAAATTAAAAAAAAAAAGCCTATTAAATTGACCCAAATAAACTAAAAAGAGATGGACCTGACCCAAATATACGTTCCTAATAAAATGTATATTGAAGAAAATTATGGCACCCGCTACCTTCAAATCCTAGATCCGCCTCTGGTTCAATTGAACCCCCATTTACTATGCTAGATACGCCACTGAGCATGAGCAAGGCAATGACTCCTCCACAGTTAATTCATGTTACAAATACTTTTCAGAGAAGACAACAAGACTTTTTTGGACCTCGGGAACAACATTTTTAAAACTAATGCCCCAGTTTAGGTCATGTGTTCTGTATGATTAATCTCTAAAAAAGCGTGCATGACCTGACAAGCTGTAGAGAAGAGGAATAGAGTTAGTTAACAGATGCAATTTATGTAAAGAACAAGTTTAATCTAACAATCACGTATTTTTTTGCATTGCTCTGTTACATCTCCTTTTTGAAGACAAATGTTCTACAGTATAGGCTAGCTTTGAAATGGACTGTGCCAAGAACAAGACTGACCCAGTAGATAACTTCGAAACACAAAAACCAAAATGATAATTGGGCCAGAAAATGTGATTGCATTATAAGGTCTCAATTAAACCCGCCATCGATAGGGGAGGTAAACAAAAATGTAAAAGAAGTCAGTGGCAAAGAATCTCTGCTTGCATTAGGTAGAGCATATGAAAAAGAGAAATATAAGATGTTTTGATGATAAATACATTTTTATTTTAAAAGTAAAGTAGTTAGATCAGCAAACAAGGCTCAAACAATTTACCATTTACAGAAACTTTTATATGGGCCGCCAATTTTTTTTATTTTAATTTTGTAAATTTTGAATGTCATCACAACATTTTCTTAATGTTGCTTTTGATATCAATACTACTTACCATTTCAAAGAAGAAGAAGAAGTAGGAGTAGCATCTTTCTTCATATAGGCCATTACATGTTAGGCTGAATTCTGTATGTTCAGACTTGAATTTATCTGATAAAACTTTTAAAAGCTGCTAATTTTAAGTACTTTTGTTAAAATAGTTTTAAAAAAAAGCACAATAACAACTTAGTTATTTTTGGGCAATCCATTTAGAAGTGTTTCTTTCAGTATTAGATAAACAAATTGTATTTGATTAATCTTTTCAAAAAATGCAGTTGAATTTCAAATTATAAAAAAGATAGTATCAAAGCTCATTTGTATTATTTAAGCAGAGAAATAATTTAAAAATGTAATTAAAACACATAAAATGAAATGGAGGGGTAAGTCGTTTGGACTTTTCAGTCATTTCCGTAGGCAGCTTGGAAAAGAAGAAGAAGCACACCACAGATTTTCTCCACCAAACTAGGTATGACTCCGGTATCAATTACAGAGACAATCTTCCAGTACACTGGGTTATCTCCGACAGCGTTGTTGACGATAGCAGCGATGATGTTGGTTACTTACAAATTGGTTTGTAGCATGTTTGTTTCCCCACATGACTTTGTCCCTATCAAAAAGCAACCTCCTCTCCAACTGGGCGAAATCACGGAAGAGCAACTTTGGGGTTATAACGGCGCTGATTCAGAAAAGCCATTGTTGATCGCTATTAAAGGACACATCTACGACGTCTCTACTTCAAAGTTAGTATCTTTTTCTCTCTAAACTCCCACATAGAATTCTTCCATTTTCTTCAAAGTTATTTACTTTTTTTGCACACTTTTATCAATTTGATGATTTCAGCTAGTAGGTGTTTGACCATCGTATTTTTCACTTTATTTGGAATTTATGGAGTTGGAATTGAAGATGGAGTTGTGTTTGGTTCTACGTTTTGCAAAGAATATGTGGAATAACATTCATGTTTCACTCTACTTAAATACAATTTTAAAAGTGAAAAAAAAGTTGATAAGTTTTTTTTTTAAAAAAAATTTGAAATACAATGTCAAGTTGAGTTTGAAATTTTCATGGCCAAACACTGATTTTCAAATAAAGTGAAAATTAATTCCAGAAAAAAGTAAATAATTTTTAGGGCCAAATGGTCCTTAGCTACTGTTTGGACATAGATTTGGTTGACGCTTGAAAAAAAATAGTTTTTGAAGTAGTGTTGAAAAATAGTTTTTTTTAGTTGAAATTTTGTTTGGACATGCATTTTTCTTGAACAAAATTTAAAGTTTTGAAAATAAATTTTTCTGAAAAAACGAGAGAGAGAGAGAGAGGGGGGGGGGGGGGGGGGGCAGTGTAGTTCTATATTGATACTAGAGGAATCTGAGTTCGTACCCAAACCCCATTGGCTAACCGGCCCAGCTCAAGAACATCATATTAAAGCCATATGCGCATTGTAGAAACTTATTTACAAGATCAGTAGAGAAGCTCTATGCACTACAACTAAGCATCAACCTACTTAAATATTTTTACATAAAAGTTTAATGCTTGTCTTAGTCTTGGCGGACAGAGTTACCTAGTACCTGTTGCTGGTGGGAGGGCGTAGGTATCCTGTGGCTGTGGATTTAGTCGAGGTGTGCGCAAGCTGATCCGGACACCACACAGATATCGGAAAAAAAAAAAGTTTGATGCTCTAGTCCATGATTCCAATGTGGTTCTTCATGATCTAAAGGGCTTACAACAGGAAATACCAGATTCCTAGCATATCCAAGGCAAACTTCCTCTGCGTGATGAATAACCCTTGAGCCTCCCAAAGGATTTCACGCCCCAGAAAATAGTGCAACATAACTCTTTCATTTTGAACTGGGACTGTAAGAAAGACTGCATAGACTCTTGCACAGAGATCATTTCCAGCTGCTAACAAGTCTTTACTATAGACAGCTAGAATACCTCACTCATTCTCTTCATAAAAGAAAGTAGTCATAGCTTTGCATGCCATTGCATTAAGACTCGCTAAAGCCCATACAAAGATTCTGTTAATTTGCAAAGCAAAAAAGGGTGAAAACCGGCCCGACCTGGGAGAAGTCTCATGTATACTTCATCATCAAGACACAGTGTAAAAAAATATTACTTGCATCAAGTTCAAACAGAGGGCAAGATATTTTGACTGTAACTGCCTGTGTTGTCAAACGGTCGTTTAAGGTGCGCTTAAGTCCTGAAGCTCAAAAAAGCTCAGGGAGGGCGTGTAACAAAGGGGCTCCCAAATGCCTTTTCTATTACTTTGAACAGTGAAATAAAAATACAACGCAACTCAATTGAGAATAGCTACTGCAGAATCTAAGTACTGGAAATGAAAATATTGGAACTGAGAATACAAGGATAGATAGAAGGGAGATGAGAAGCTCATATTAAGATTGGGGATGAGCGGCACAAACTCAGAATGGTGAAGAGAGGAGACATGTACTTTACTCAACAATACACATATCCCTCCACTTCCATAAACTGATAATTATAGTAACTATATTCCCTTTTGTCCAGTAATTCCTTGACACCTGTACCTCAACCTGGGTCCCAATTATAGTCCAATAATCTCTTGTTGGACTGTTTAGTATTCTGACTCGTATGTAACCCACTCCCGAGCCCAAGCCCTTCATCTTGGTCTACCCTGTTCACAAAAATACTTTCGGCCTCAAAGAGAACCTGGTCCTCAAAGTTTCGATTATATCAATATCAATGAGGAAAGAGTGTTGACACTTGTTTGAATAATGTCTCTTTGTCTATGTGATTGAATAGCATAAGGTAGAGTTGACTGCAAAGCTAGATACTGCAGGATGTCAAATATCCTTATCTGACCATAAGTACCGTTTCCTGCCAGTACAAAAACATTACTCCTCCTCTGTTTCTCAACTCCAACATGTTTTGATCAATCGCAGCCGCATGCCGTAAAATTACTAGACTAAGAAAAGAATCGTGGACATGTGTAGTTTTCTGGTCTTAAAACACCACAGCTACATGAAGAATGGAGACTTAGCTTCACTGTACTTTGAAACCCATGAAATCAGTGCTTGTTTTGTTTGATAGTACTGTTGAAATAATCATGGTATAAAATTTGGTATTATTTTATGCAATGTTTTGTTTCACTTTCAGATCATGTATAACTAGAATTATACACCAATTGGTGTATTATTTTACACGAAGACCAATATGGTATCACAATACATGGATAAAATGTTCAAAATGCTAAAACTGCACTGGTGGATCTCCTCAAACCCTTTTTCAAACTCATGTTTAAGTTATACATGGTGTATCCAATTTTAATACGATGAACCAAACACTTATAAAAAATAATCTCTGCGTTGCAATCGCTGCATAACTAATCCATGAATTAATCCCTACCATCACTTGTTTCTAAACCAAACGACTCATAAAAATATCACCAAATCTCCATGAACTGTCAACAGAGCAACTAAGATCCGAAAGTGGTACCAAAAGTGGAGGAAATATAGCAATAGCCACTTGAACGTGATTGGATATCCAAAGCACACAGCGTCCGAAAGCACATTTTCATGGATTTTTTCTGACTTTTGCTGATATATTTCAAATTTTTGTTGTGGTTTGCGGAGAAAAGACCTTTAGCAATTCTAACATTGCTGTAATCCATCCAAAGATAGAGTCCGAAAATTGGTTGCACGTATGCAACATTGTGTGAAGGATCCATGAACTTGTTCGCAAGTTAGATATACCTCTAAAAAAGTGTCCAGAGGTCTAAGAACGCCAACAGTAGGCTCCAGTTTATCAGCATTGTGGAAAGAAACTTGAGGGTGAAACCATGCGTATGCAACCTGAATCCACATGTAAAAGAGATTAAAAATTGTAGAAATAGCAACTGCCAATGCAAAATCAGTTGGCAAAATGGAAGAATGCATTCTCCATTGCGAGATCGCACACTTGAGTCATAGAGTTAGAAGCCACATAATTTGAATGACCTTTTAGAGCTAAGGTCATGAATTTTCCCTGGAGCCGTGATAATGGTCTCTCCAAGAAACTCAATTATAGTGTGGTTGATAATAGACCGACGATCTACAATCGTAGACTTGAGATTATACTCCAAATGTTTTGGCAGAATTTTCCAAGATGTTCTGTGTCTATCCTGAGAGCAAGATGCTGTAAGATTGGGCAAAAATCCGCGGGAGCCATTTCCTCTTTGATATCTGTAGCGCCTTGAATAGGCTAGTAGCCGCCGACTTTGGGTGTGTTAATTGGAAGAGAAAATAAGAGAACACGGCTTGATTGTTCCCCCAGGCTATTGGGGTTTAAATAACTATGTTTACATGTCTTAAGGAGGAAACGAAATCAATACCTAAACAATAGGAGTAAATTAAGCTACCTACTGTAGTTACATATATTCTAGATTATGATTGCTATTCGGCCCACCAATATAATTTCCAAAGCTCCTCTTTATGCCAACTTTTAAATCATATGCTTGAAAATACAACATCTCCATCTTGATGAATGCAATAATTTTTAATTAAATAACAATTCAAACAACATGTGACATTTCTACTTACGTTGTACTCCAACCAATCATGGTAATCATCAAACCATTAATGCTATCATAGAGGACCTAAATGATGACTATTTTAACTTATTAGTTGATGAATCTTTCTATGTGACATGCAATAAGTAAATGGTTGTTTTATAATATGTTTGATAGAGTAGGATTTGTGAGGGAGTAGCGTATTGACATTGTCCATGTTGAAGATGATAGTGCTTTTATCTCTAAAGAGAACAGTTGTTGATTTACTTACTCAAATTCCTTGAGTCTATCTTATGTGCATGAACAGTGTTATGATACGACAAGTAATATTTAAGGTCATAACGATGACACCTTAAAATGTTGATTAGGCAAGAAAGTAGATAAACGTATTCTATTCATTTTTTGCCTACCAACTTCAACTAACTCTTATTGCAGTTTTTTAAAGAAGTGTTTAAGTGAGATAACTTTTATATAGGTTTTGAATATCTTGAATGTCTTTGGAATTTCCTTTAAATGTATGGATGAGTTTCGAGAATCTCAAAGAGAAAGTGCAAGAGCCATCAAATACGGGTGAGCTTAAAACTGGTGTTGCATCAAGAACATGCTCTTCCTGGATGGTTATACTTGTTGGGGATCTCACTCTATGTTGCTCGGGTCCTTCAAAAGTGCGTTGCTCCCATATTGGATCCTCCCAAGATAGTGTATTTTGGGAGGATACGACACAAGTGCGGCAACATTTTTGGAAGATCTGTGCAAATTATTGTTGTACTTGATGCTATGTTATTGATGCGTATATTTTATAGATGAAAGAGCTAAGGCTACAAGATATCTTAGCACTTGTCAAACATTTTAGGTTGCTTTTAATGTTGCAATTGATTAGAGATGTTTTAGTGGGCGTTTGGCCATGATTTTGTTTTTTACTTTTTTTCCCGGAGTTGAATTCCGGAAATCATGTTTGGCCATAAAATTTCAGAAAATTCAGGAATTCAACTTGAAGTTGATTCGGAATTTTCCGGAATTTGGAAAACACCAAAAAGTTGTTTTCACTTTTTTCACTCCAAATCACTCACAAAAATTCAAAAACAACTCCAATTTGTATTCATGGCCAAACACAACTCCAATTTCCAAATACCATTTTTCACTTTGAAAACAAAAACTACTTTTTTCAAATACTCACAATTTTCATGGCCAAACGGGTCCTTAGTCATCGTATATGAGTTTAATAATTCCTTACAAAAGGAGCGAGATATTACAAACACAATGTTACTTCTTGAAGTAAAAGAGAAGGTTGCAAATGTTAAGGGATAATGGATGTGATTTGCTTAGTTACAAGGTAAATACATTTTGTATCAAGTGTGACATTTTGATACCTAATGTTGATGAGCTATATGTTAGCTCCGGAGGATCACGTTGTAAAGCTGCTGATTATACTGTTTTACATTATTATAGTGTGCAAGTGTTCCCTGAAATTATTGATTGAAAAATTCAAGAATTCATTAATCCTTTTGATGAGGTGACTACTAATTTGCTTTATGGAGTTGCTTCTTTAAATCCAGTTGATTCTTTTTCTAATTTTAACATCAGGACGATAATGAGAATGACTGAATTGTGTTCTGATGGCTTTGATAAATTTCGTATAAGTGCTCTTGAGAATCAGCTTGCCACTTATGTTGTTAATATTTGTGATGTTGATGAAAAGATTCTCCAATCTAAATGAACGGTTGTGATTTTGCAAGAAAATTAGTTTAGACAAAGAAGAATTTACAGTTTCTTTTAGTGAAACGGCATTTCATTCTGCCAGTTGTCACTGCATCAATGAAAAAGCTTTTTTTGGCAATGAAGTTTATCAAGAATGAGATGTGGAATCAAAGGGATGATGATTCTTTAGCGGTGCCTTGTATAGAAGAGAAGTATGTACTATATATCTAATGATGCGACAATAAAGACATTCAAAGAAATAAAATCTCGTCAGATATAATGTATTTGAGTTGTGCTTTCACTAGTAGAACTTTGTTTTGTTGGTTTCTTTGCGTGTTTTCTTTAGATTCAAATCCCCTTGGTGAAAATCCTGCCTGTGCCCACTGATGGCATAGGTTCTTCAAGTCACATTCATCTGCAGAAAAAGAAAAGAAACCTTCAAGTTATTTGTTTATGCTAATTTAATGGGGGAATTTTAAGGTGTTTGTCATTAAAAGAAAAGAAACCTTCAAGTCATTTGTTTCTGCTAATTTAATGAGGGATCTTAAAGTGTTTGTCATTGTTAACCCTAGAAAGGCTCTGTTCTTTCTGCAATAGCAGGATCTTGCTGGTTCTTAAATAAGTAGTCAAAGTGCATCTAGGATGATGTTTAAAATGCTGCAGCTTCTGTTATGAAATTCCATCCAATGTGTTTAAAAATTCTGGAGTTGGGGGGATCCCATGGATGGCTTTGAACACTTGATCGTCAAACATTGAGGAGAAAGAATTAGTAAAGAGGCAAGGATGATTCTTCTGAAATATATCTCAGATAAATTTCTGCTTTCTGATTTGCATCTATCAGTAGCTTCCTTTTTATCATTATAGCATCTCTGAGTGTACAAATCATATAATAAACGAGATGCATTCGGCACTTTTTTGGAACTTCATCGTCAAATTATAGCACTAGAAATGAATGGTAGACAGGCTTCTTTTCTGCTTCTTATCTGTAAAACCTACTTAGTTATTTGCTTGGCGTGCAAATAGGATGTTCTATGGTCCTGGTGGTTCATATGCAATATTTGCTGGAAGAGATGCAAGCCGAGCCTTAGCTCAGTTATCATTCAAACCTGAAGATATTAATGGGAACCTTGAAGGCCTTAGTGATGCTGAACTTGAAATTCTGCAAGACTGGGAAGATAAATTTATGGAGAAGTATGCCCGGGTGGGGCAGCTTGTTCCAAAGAAAAGACTAACTGAGAATAAAGAAGATGACAATGCTTGCAGGATAGAAGAAGTGGCGAAGGCAACGAAAGAAGATATGCTGCAGGAGAGTACAAGTGTTGAAGAATACGTACAGAAAGATAGCCACCTATGACTGCAGATTCTTGCTGCTCTATCTGTACAGTCTTTAATGCAGGAAAAAATGCGATGTAAGTAGTTCGTGCTTTCTCTAGTGGACCTCCATTAAAGTATGTGCCTATACATTTTGCGTAATTCAAATGTCTTGAGACTGAATCATTTTAAAGAATTGATCACGTCATATCCAAGGATTCTTATGATCCTCTAAAATATATGTAAAATATTGTTTTGTATAACTTTTATTTCCTGGGCCATACACTGCTTTTCCAGTTTTATGTGTGAGGGACATATACTTGCATCTTTCTGGTCTTTTCCCTCATCGTGGTGGCAGCAAAAGCTACACAGTTGGATAACATTTGTAGAATTAAAAGTATCCTTAGAAAAAACTCTCTCTCAGCTTCCAACTGTTTCTCCCTGTCCTGAAGTTCCTGAACAAGCTGATCTTTCTCCTCCAATTTATTGTTAGTCTCTGTAACATGCTTCTCCAGTGAGTCCACTGTTTCTGTGTAGTTGTGAATTACCTTGCGTAAAAGATGAATTTCATCTTCCTTTTTCTGCATGTTTGATTCAAGCTTTCCAATATGGTCTTTGTTCTCTATTTCCATCTCAGGGAGTTTCAATGATAAATTTTGCTGCAAGATATGAAAATTGAGCTTGTTATGTTTAATTGGACAGTGCTGCTACCCATGAGTATCTTGTGAGAAGAATTGACCATTTCATTCTCCGATAGTTTTGAATTTTCTGATAAAGTGACAATATTCTCCTGCAGCTTGCTAATCAGCACTTCCATCTGCATCTTCTTGGAAAGAAGCAGTTCTACTTCAGACTCTAATTTTCTAATTTGATCTTCTGCTATACGGGATTCTTCAGCGTGTTGCATCATTGCATGTTCTTGCTCTTTCTGAAGTGCTGAGTCGTTATCCTTCAAGTCCTTACTAGCCAACTGTAGAGCATTTTTCTCTGTTGTATGCTTGTATAATGATCCTGGAGCTTGCCAAACTTTTGTTGAGCAAGCCGAGCAGCAAATTCCCCCTTATCTCTCATCATTTCAAAACCAGAATCAAATAAAACATTAAGCTGAATAATCTTCTCCGCAAAGGCAAGACTTTGACTATCCAAATCAGTTAACTTCAAACCCCATTTCATTCACAAACTCATTAAGGCTCTTTATCTCCTGAAGTGATGTATCTAATTGTTTAGCAGAGTTGCTATATTTAGATTCTTTCTCCAAATTCTTTTTGGCAACTTTCAAGTCCTCCAGTTCATCTTCTTTTAGTCTTGATTCAAGAGGTGATTCTTCCAACTTAGACTTCAAATTCTCCACCGCAAGTCTATTAACTGCTACAGTGGCTTCAAACTCCTTGATCATGGGGTCATATAAAAAATTGAAAGAAAGAAACAAGTAAATAAAGTTGAGGATTGCCCAAAACCATCTAAGTAGTCCAAGTGTTCATCCCACAAATGATGTGGGACTCAACAAATACTCTCAGAAAGACTTGAATTTCCCTCCTAGGTTCAAAAAGGAGACAGTACGGGTATTTGTATAGCTACAGACCAGTCTACGAGCTGTCTTGTGTAATTAAGAGCAGTCATGCACAGATTGTACACAGATAAATTGACCCTGTAATGAAAGTGAAATAGAACGTGAGCTGCTTAAGTAATTTTTTCAGTGAAGTCCATATTGAATCCAACCAAAGGGCATTGGCGTTTGATAGACAACAGCACTAAAAAAACAAAAAACAAAAAAGGAAAAAAAAAAAAGAAGAAGAGCGGATTAGCTTGCTGATGCAGACAGTAGAGCGATATTTTTATGCCACAACTGCTATTTCTGGAAAGTTAAGGTGCAAACACAAAAGTTCTTCGGTCATAGCTATTTACCTTTCTCCAATTACACTGATACTTTTTCTCTGTTCGACCCTGAAATAGTTCTCCATTTCTCCTTCTCGATACCAAGTTCATTCAGCTCCCTTTGACCTTGACAACCCAAAAGCATGCTAGGCAGCTATAGACATTACTAGTATCTAAGAAGCATAAATCTCTAGTTATTCAGCAGCAGATATGGTTTCTGACTACTTGGAAGTTCTCCATTGGGGATAAAATATGTTGCACAACAAGACATTTATTAACTTACAATTTCTAATAGTTTCTTCAGAGGATTCCAATCTCAAAGAGAGGGTTTTCATGCTGTCTTGCAAGTTATCAATAACAACAGAAGTTGCAGATTAGATTGTCTATCTTCAAAAGATGCCTTGTCTTTCTCAGCTGTAGAGCCAAGTGCACAATCAAAAAATATTTGAATAGGTAGAAAGGATTGTTCCATCTACTTTGCATCTGGAAATCTTCAAAGGGAAGTTCCCTTGCATACCATCATGAACCACACCAGCTAGGTCCTGTAAGGCTTCAGTTAGCTGATCTCACAAGGTCTTTGTTGAAGAAAATTTTGATTCCAGTCTTTTCCATAGCTTCTCGTCTTCGTTCTGCTTCATATTCAACTTAGCATTTTCATTGTATACATTTTGCAACTTTTCTTCTAGCATACGAACTTCTTCAATTTAGAGCTCTGCATTATGATGATGCATAGTTAGAGAACAAGTGAAATTACTAGTTATTGAGTTTCAAACTAAACATGAAACCTACAGCTGATCTATTGGCACATGACACGCACAGAGTAGCAAAGGCATAGAAAGATGCACACATGCGCGCGCGCACACGCACTAGACCACGCATTGGTGTATTCAAGTCGAACAGTTCAACCAATTTGCCGCCAATTGCAGATCAGTTTTAGCAAAGCCTTGCTCCTCCTCCAATTTCTCTGGCGACGATAGAACAAAAAAGTAGCAATTTATAAGAAAATGTATCCATTTTTTCAGGAACTTTAGCAAGCTAATACATTCAAATACTACAATCCATCTGTAGGTATAAGCTTTTAAACGGTGTAGCTGAAAAAATAAAAAGGACAAAAGAGTTAAAGTTGAACTTTGGCAAATACATTTACAGAGATAGAGTTGGGAGATTTCACAAAAGGATTTTTTTTGCACTGCTATTTTAATTTTATTCTTAGTTTTGACATTTGTGCGGAATTGACCTATTTAAAATTTAATAAATTAATTTGACTAAATTACCCTCTTCACACTCGCTTCATAGATTTGTTCAAGCTTTCGCACATCATGAAAATTACTTTTTCTGGTATGCTTTTATTTTCGTTGTTTTTGAGCTTCACGAATTCAATTTCCTTTCTGCACTCATTGCTTGTTAAAATTCATGTAATTCCATCCAAATCGAATTAGAATCTGTATACTCCAAAGTTGATGCTTCTAGCTACAAATTTTGCTATTTAGATACAGAATTTGGCCGTCACTATTCATATATTCTTAGTATTATTAGATCTCATTTGACTTAGTGTGAATATAAAAAGAATTCAAAGTCCAATTTTGCAAATAACACTTCGTGTATGTCACATGTATATCACTGTATGTCATGTGTATAGCTTTTGTGTATCTTGTTTATCTCATGTGCATTAGTATTATAGACATGTCATACATGTGATATACCTATGAGAGTCCGGAGCCAAAAGGGTATAAAAATACACGGTATAAACTAAAAGGGGGCGGCCAAAAATTTATATACCAAAAGGGGTATAACGTGGATCAGCCCACGTTATACCCCAACTTTTTTTTTTTTTAATCTGTCAGATTCCTTGAAACCGAAAAAAAAAAAATTAATGAAACGTAAAACGTGGAGGGATCCACGTTTTACAAAATATATTTGTAAAACGTGGATCCCTCCACGTTTTACGTTTCATTAATTTTTTCCGCACGGTTTTACAAATAGTTTGTAAGACGTTGCCTCTATTTAAATCATATTCGGCTATGTTTTTAATAAAAAAAAATTTATTGATTTTTTTAATTTTTAAAGCATATAGTTAATTTTAGTGAATAACTCAAATAAATATTTTAACACATGCAATAATTAAATATGTGTTATATATGCGAACAAAAATAAAATATAAGTTAAATAAACGTCACACATTAACTTATTAATAAATGTTAAATTACATGATAACTATTAAACGACACAAGACATGTTTTATTTTTTAAGATTTTGATTTAAACGTGTTATTTTTTAATCAAGACGTAACTTTATTTTGAATATAAATCTAAATCTAAAAAATATAAGGTGAAAAACTAGTTGTAAAGTGGTCAAACTTTAGATGGTCATAACTTTGCGCTCGGACATCCGTTTTACGCGTTTTTTTTTTTTGAACTTGCGTATTTTTTCGAGATCTATGCGGACAAACCGCCACGAGGCGGTTTAGCCTTGAGCCATTTTAAAAAAACACCTTTTATCCCATTCAATTTCAATTTTCCCCCAAATTGACCCGAAATTTTCGATTTTAGTTACTTATAAGATGATGATATACAATAGATTTCAATGTAAAAATCCGGGTAATGTAGTACATGAATGTCAATTTCACTTCTACGATTTTAATTTTTGAAAATAAAAAAGACTAATTTTCTCGACATATAAAATTGACTAAAATAACCTTACAGTCAATAAACACTAAGTTTTTTTCAAACAAATTTAATTATTGAAATTAACTATATGCTTTAAAAATTATAAAAATCAATAATTTTTTTTTTATTAAAAACACAATGAATATGATTTAAATAGAGAACGTCTTACAAACTATTTGTAAAACCGTGCGGAAAAAATTATTGAAACGTAAAACGTGGAGGGATCCACGTTTTAGTAATTTTTTTTTTAGGTTTCAAGGAATCTGACAGTTAAAAAAAAAAAAGTTGGGGTATAACGTGGTATCCACGTTATACCCCTTTTGGATATAAATTTTTAATCACCCCTTTTAGTTTATCTTAGTATATTTTTATATCCTTTTGGCTCCGGACTCATACCTATGATATAGAAGTAACATGTATGAGAATGTTCTTCTTCAACCTCGAAAGTCAACACAAAACCTAACCAAATTTGCACTAAATCGTCCCAAACTTGAGATATAAGCTCCTCAAGATGGTTTCAAGATTTTATCATAACACCAGCTGAAAATGATATCGATTTTGCGAATCCGAATTTCAGCTTTGAAGCTTCAAATCTTCATCAATGGCGGACTTTTTTGAAATTCGCCCATAAATAATCACCAATCTCAGTTGGGTTTAACAATATAAGCTCCACCACACCACGAAACCCAGAGTTAGAATATTTAATCGACTCCAAATCAGATATGACAACTCTATAAAATGAAAATTAAAGGCAACGATGGTAGGTTTCGATAATTTTCTTTCTAGATCAAAGCTCAATTGGAAGTTGTATATATTATATGAAGATTTCGTTTCCATATTTTGAAAGTGGAACAGTTTATAAGTTATTATAAGTATGAGTTTTATCTCGTATATATATCTCTTTAAAGATTCCATCCTCTTTTTGCAGCCATTAATTCATGCAAATGGTACCCTTTGTTTAATGGACTGTTTGCCAGTCCAACAACTCAGAAAGTGTAATACCAGTTTTCTTATACTTCTTCATCCATATGCTCATTTCCTTTATGAATTGAAATACACCCATTTTTGTTCGAATTTAAGTTAGATTTTCCAGAAAATAGTGTAAGGCACCAAGAGAGATCAACATGAAACTCACTAATAAATATTATGATAAGCTCCACTCTTAGATGATAATGTTACAAGGGGGTCCTTATATATAGGTCCCAAAAGAAGATTTCTAATTAATCTCGGACATACTAAATAATTTCGCGACATATTATGAACTTGTCACTTCGAAAAAAAAAATATATATATATTTACATGATACAATCCCCAGACCCCACTTGTGATAGTATACTGGATATATATGTTGTTGTAGTTGTTGTCATTGTGGAAAAGATAATGAACCTAGATCACATAATCCCCAGCCTGACTATATCATATCGAACCCTATTCGGTAACGTGTTAAAATCGATTGGTGCGGCTATATATATAGGAACTTGTCTGAGCCTGACTGTATCGTATCGAACCATTTAGTTCATGCATGTTCGTCCATGATATTGTCAAAATCAAATGGTGCGCCCATAAGAACTTACCTTTAATTGGTGCCTTCTCCATTGGAACAGAATAAGTCAAATAGGATCTAATACTTTAGTTGAGTTTTGTTTCTCATTTTTTAAAATCCTTTTAGAAGTGGAAAGAAGAATACTTGACATCCTATTATGATTCTTTTTTTTCAATCTTTGACATCCTCATTCTTTACCCTTTTTCTTTGTCCGGGAAAAACAGATTCCTCAATTCAACCGTGACATTGGGTGCGTTCGGCACGGAGGAAATTCTTGAAAAATAAGTGAGTTTTTACTTATTTTCTCATGTTCGGTTGGTAGTGAAAAAATAAGTGAATTTCTAACTTATTTCTCATGTTCCGTTGATTGGTAGAAAACATTTTTCGAAAAATATCCACCCAAGCCCCACCAACCCTACCCCAACCCCACCACCCCCGTACCACACCAACCCCCACACCCATCCCACCCCCAGCATACACCACCCACCCCACCCAACCCCATCCAATCATCACCCTCGAACGCACTGCATCTTCACCCACCCCTACCCCACACCACCACCCCACCCAACCCTGCCCCACCCTACACCAACTACCCCATCCAACCCTCCCACCCCCTCCCAAATTTTCTATTTCATATATTTTATTTTACTTTTATAAAAAATGGAAAAAAATTTCTTACCCACCCCCACACCAAATCTAACCACACAAACTTTCTATTTTTATAAAGGTAAAATTAAATATGAAGTAAAAAATTCGGGGGCGGAGGGGGGGGGGGTGCAGTGTAGAAAATCAAAAAAGAAAACTTTTCAATTTTTTTTTTAAAACAAAATTAATTTTCTTTGGGGGGTGGTGGAGTGGAGCGGGGGTTGGGTGGGGTGTTGTAAAAAAAAAAAAAAAAACTTTTCAAATTTTTTTTTTTTTTTTTTGGAAGAATGGTGGGGGCCGGGGGCCGAGGGAGCAGGAGAGGATAGGGGGGTGGTGTAAAAAATCAAAAAAAAAGGTGGTGGGGGGGGGGGGGGGGGGGATAGAGGGGGGGATGCGGTGGTGTAGAAAACCCAAAAAAAAAAAAAAAATGAGGGGGAAGGGTTTTTTTTTTTTTTTTTTTGGGGGAGAGGGGGGTTTGGAAGGTCGTAGCGTGGTTGGTGAAACGCCACTTGTGGATAGGGGTGTTCACGGTTTGGTTTAAAACCAATCCAAATGAAAAACTGAACCAAATCGATTAAATAATTCGATATTTACTTGGGTTGGGTTTGGTTTGGTTTTAAATTTTAAAAACCGATAATATTTGGTTTGGTTTTACTAAAAGCAAGCCGAAGAAAAAATCGAACCTAGCCGACAATATTTTATACATAATTTTTATAATTATATATATACAATATAATAATTTTTATAAATACTTTTAAATAATTTATATACTTTTTAAGCAAAATTTTATTTATCTCTAATAGGTTAATGAACTTTATACCTTAAGCCCATTTTTAAAAAGAAATCCACGAATTCAAACTCATTTATTCAACGAAACAGCTATGAGATATATCTAGATTTTTTTTTATTTCTTATAAAATTTATTGACTTAACTAAAATCATAAATCCTAAGAAAATTTCTCCATAATGCAAGAAAACTATAACTGCCACAATAAAAGAGTAATAACGAATTATAAGTTGAAAAATGATAGAAAATTACTCCTAATTGTAGGAAAAAATCATGAAAGAGAGAAATAGTGTTAGTTTTTTTAAAAACCGAACCAAACCGACTACAACCAAGCCAAGGGATATGTATCATATTTGGTTTGGTTTTGATTTTAACTCAAAACCAACCCATGAACACCCCTACTTGTGGATTTGTTTTCCGTATTTTGATTAGGGAAGTAATTTTCTCCATTTTTAAGGAACTTGTTTTCTTAAAGAAAATTTTGACCAAACGAACATGAAAAAAAAAATCGGAAAATGTCTTCCTCCGTACCATACACATCCATTATGTAAATGAATTTTCCGGACACGAAAAAAACTTATGTATTTTCCGGGAAAAAAAAAATTGTTGCCTACAAAATAAACAACCAAATAATATAATAATGCTATAGTTTTATACAATACGAAAAAAGTAGTAAAATTTTCACAAACAGCTACCTTTTAACTCTTTCTAACAACCTATAACTACATATTCTATATTTACAATTCGTAACTAGAGGAGCCTATATTTATCTAGTAGTCGGGTATACCAAAATATAGCATAAATATAGCGGAAATACGACGCGAGTTTCTTGTGATGCTATATTTATGGAAACAAAATCGTTTCAATTTTAATTAGAATCGGTTATATTGTTCCACCGATTCACGCAAATATCCTCCCATTCCATATCGATTCACAACACCGATGAGGCGGTATCAAGAGATGTTGTCGATCAACAGTACAAATCAATACGAATGAGGGTAACTTTGTTTGCAACACAAAAATTTAATCTACATTTTTACTATATGTAATGTATATTTATATATATATTCCTAATATGGTAAAAAGCTCGATAATGCTTGTTTATTTGTTAAATGGTTCTCGGTTGAAGCGTCAACTGAATATGTGTACACAGTGAATGATGGACCGAGGCGTTTCATAATAGATTTGAAGAAGAAAACTTGCAGCCGGATGTTCCAACTAGACGAGATACCGTGTTCTCATGCATGGGCAGTATTGAAGAATAAAAATTTGACTGCCGATGTATATTGTTCGATTTATTCAAGCCGAAAATTGTGAACACATATGATGTGCCGCTGATCCTCTTCCCGATGAGACCGAGTGGAATGTTCCTAAAAGTATATTAGATGAAGTTTTTATGCCACCGATCTATAAGAGACCCCACAGGAGGCCAAAAAAGAAGAGGGACAAGCCATTACGAGAGTTGATGATTGGTAAACGCAGAAATTCGTGCGGTAAATGTGGACGTCTTGGTCATAATAGGCGTTCGTGTGATAATCCGCCGCTCAATAAGAAGAATAAATAAGTCCATTTTGATTTTATTTGTTAAGACAATTCTACTTTAAATTTCGATTAAAAATAAAAAATGAATTCATCTTGAATTCATATCGTTCTAGTATGATTGTATTTCACATCGTTGAACATCCGATGTTTTTCAATGTAATGCTATATTGGTGGTTAAATGGCATTTGGAAAGTCTACTCTATGTTAACTTATTAGACCTTTTGTTTTGGATTTATGATTTAATAGTTGTATTTCGTATATATTTTGGCTATATTTTAGTTGTATTTTGTATGATCCGTAGATAATACTTATTACGTTTTCTTCGTTAACTATATTTGATATATATTTTACATATATTTGAAGTGTATTTAGTTGAAATTTTAAATTTTGTAACAAACTGTAATTTTAAAAATGATCTTATGGAATATATCTGAGTTATATTTTCTGTATATATCGACTGTATTTAAATGGTTATATATACTACTTTGTTAAATTAATACATTTCACAGATAATGAAAAATGAAATTTATGCATTGAAAAGATAACATACTTGAAAGAAACAACAATATAAAAACCATAAGGTGGTGTTCAATATTAATCATCCTAAAAAAGATTGCTGCACATGAAACAACATATTTTTGCACGGATTGCCCTTCTTTTGGGGTGGTCTTTAAATTTTGCCCTCATATTTGTGTTCTTTAAGTTTTGCCCTTCGCTTGATACCCGAGGTTCCGGGTTCGAACCCCGCTCGGCATAAAATAAAAAAATAATTTCGCAAGACAGGGGAGAGTGTATGCGGATCCAAAGATAAATCCTTAAAAACCAAAGTTATGCGGAGGGGAGACTTTGCCTTGAGACATTTTTTTTTTTTTTTTTTTTTTCAAGGCACACTTTTAGTTAAGGCATACTTTTGGTTATGCCTTAATTAAAAGTATGCCCCATAAGGCATAGTTCTTTAAGGAAAAATTTTGCCCCATAAGGCAAAACTAAATTATGCCTTGAGGAAAAGTTATGCCCCTCCGCATAACTTTAGTTTTTCCTTAAGGAAGTTATGCGGAGGGGCGACTTTGCCTTGAGACATTTTTTTTTTTTTTTTTTTTAACTTTTCAAGGCACACTTTTAGTTAAGGCATACTTTTGGTTATACCTTAATTAAAAGCACGCCCCATAAGATTAAGGAAAGTTTTGCCCCATAAGGCAAAACTAAATTATGCCTTGAGGAAAAGTTATGCCCCCTCCGGCATAACTTTAGTTTTTCCTTAAGGAAGTTATGCCGGAGGGGGCAGACTTTGCCTTGAGACATTTTTTTTTTTTTTTAAACTTTTCAAGGCACACTTTTAGTTAAGGCATACTTTTGGTTATACCTTAATTAAAAGTTTGCCCCATAAGGCATAATTCCTTAAGGAAAAGTTTTGCCCCATAAGGCAAAACTAAATTATTCCTTGAGGAAAAGTTATGCCCCCTCCGGATAACTTTAGTTTTCCTTAAGGAAGTTATGCCGAGGGGGGCGACTTTGCCTTGAGACATTTTTTTTTTTTTTTTTAAACTTTTCAAGGCACACTTTTAGTTAAGGCATACTTTTGGTTATGCCTTAATTAAAAGTCCGCCCCATAAGGCATAGTTCCTTAAGGAAAAGTTTTGCTCCATAAGGCATAACTAAACTATGTCTTGAGGAAAAGTTATGCCCCCCTCCGGCATAACTTTAGTTTTTCCTTAAGGAAGTTATGCGGAGGCGTACACTCCCTCCAAATTTCCGCTTTGCGAAATTATTTCTTTATTTTATGCCTGAGCGGGGGTTCGAACCCAAAACCTCAGTATCCAAGCTAAGGGCAAAACTTAAAGACCACAAATATGAGGGGCAAAATTTAAAGACCGCAAATATGAGGGGCAAAATTTAAAGACCACCCCAAAAGAAGGGCAATTCTGCGAATTGCCCATGAAACAATATGTCCAAAATGAAAAAACAGCAACAAAAGTCGCAACCAACTATGCTATTGTTCAACATGAAAATGAAAAAACACAAATGAATTGGTGGCCTAATCAAGATCCTCTTTATCAACTGCATCATAATCAACTGCCGGTCTAATTGGTCTTGGAGGCTGCTCGTTATCACTTGACGCATTGTTGTTTGACTTATCCCATGCATAGTCGCATAAAAGGGCGCCGTATCTCATACGGAGTAACTTTGCATCGAATTCGGTTGGGATGACTGCACTTGAGCTCAGGTATTCAAACAAGGCGGCCACATACACACCACAATCCCGGAACAAAAATGATCAAAAAATTTACTTATCAAAAAACCACGAAAAAAAAAAGATGTATTTATTGTGTTTTTTATTGGAAGAGATTCTTACATGCTAGATGGAGCTTGTTGCGGAGATTGTCTACATTCACAATGTCAAAGTTGTCGGTTTGTTCTCTATTTCGTAAGAAGGATGTGTGGCAAAATCTATATCCGCCTTCTTCTCATAGAAATCGCTCATTTGTAGATCGTGTGTCACTAGAGTAGCCAACATTTTCACTCCGACTCTAACGACAAGATCATGCCCTGCGGCAAATTTCGTATGAGTTGTATACGAGATGGACCTGTTTGTAAAAAGAAAAATAAGAAAAAAACAAACATATAAAATTTGTAGAAAAATGAATGATCTTTTCATTGGATGAGAGCAGACTGTCGTTGAATGATATCACAACCAAAATCCAAAGATTTTCCTCTTTTATGTTGACAGAATTAGTACGTTGTCAACAAGATACCATGGTACATTAGCCAACAGCCTGCGTGCCCGTTAATGTACTCACACGCTTCATCTTCCTCATCGGCGACACACGTGGATGAATCGTGTTTTCCAAGATTTGTAAATTTCAAGAACTAAAGTGTGAAAAATACAAATTTGTTGGCGTGAATCTATAGTTGTCGTTATTGTGATACTTCCCCTTCTTGCGTAGGTAGTAGAAAATAACATCAATATGCTCGTAAAAACATCAATTCAAAGACTATAATCAACACTATGTTCAAAACAAATATTGCTGTATATATAGTAAATATAGTGCAATATACTCTTATAAATAGTAAAAATACAATTTTGTATACCTGGACAGTATCGTGCTGAACTAGTAAATTAATGTCTGTATATTAAATATAGTGCAAGTATAATGATGACAATATTCTATAAATACAAGTTGTGACAATAAGTACCTCAACCTACTCCCTCAACTTAAAACTATAAAAACATGGTTCAAATGAATTTAAAGGCATCAAGAAAAATGTATACACATATACACATATATAGTAATCGCTTAAAAGTTAAAAGTTTCAATTAAATATAGAGAAAATATATGGTAATATGCTGAAATATATTTTTTAAAATATATGTCAAATATTGTAAAAAATATACTCTAGATACATCACATTGTAATTCTATTATAAAACATAAAAAAAAATTAGATAACAAGCGAAAGATATCAAAACCTCATCACCAAAGTTGCCCATCCATAGATAACAAGTAGAACCAGTTTTTGTCGGCTACGGTTGTAACGCCTAAATGAAACCGAAGTTCGGCATCCGCAAGATCGAGTCCTTCCTTGTTCTTTCTGTAATGATTTTCATTTGGCTTCCTGTATATCAACAATGGAAAGAACATACGTTAAGTTTATTGATAATTGAATTCTGGCAAAATAAAAAAACAAGTTGTGACAATAAGTACCTTTTGTCATGCGATTTCAATAGATCGTTCTCAAGCCACTTTTGATATTCTTGAAGAAACGAAGTATCTAACGGGGCATTTATAGGGTGGTCAACAAATGGGTGTTTTTTCTGATAAATGCAAGGACTGATATTTTTGGCAGAAGAACCCGCTGAGCTAAAATTGGGACAATAAGGGGACAGGTTATATTTGCTTGGTTTCCTTTCTCAAAAGCACTCGGATGGACAATGATCTCGTTTTTCGAGTTTGAAAACCGTGGGCCTCACCACTTGAGCTTTGGCCCGCATTTGGTTGTACGGGAACTTGTTGTCCAGCTTCATCACTTGAACTCGTGGCCAACTATCGGTTGTACTCCAACTTGTTGTTCGCCATTAGTTGAACTTTGTCCGGTTGTTGGTTGTACTCCAAGTTAGATTGGTATCCGAGAATCAGAATCATCCACCGAGACATGGTTACCGGGTTATTGTCCACATTCGAGGAGTCCTTAAACTTGACAAATCGGTTTGATCATCGCGTGGTACCGGAGGAGGGACCGAGAGGAATAACACATGCTAAAGGGCGCTTGATTAGCAAGTCCGCTACCATTTCCTCGACGCGTAAATTCAAAGATTAGCATTCTCCATATCGCCGATTTGCGAGATTCCCGAAATAAAAACAAGAAAAAAACGACCGGTGTTTGTCAATTATTGCTTATCAAAAACGACATTTCAAGTACTTAAAAGCCACATTTCAAGATTTACATCAAAATTTAAATGGATTGGTGTTACGGGCACCCCATCCGTTTGTGCATCACTTTTAACTCCGATTTCTTTATCCACATCAACAACAAACCGGATCATTAATTGGCAACCCAACTCCCTCAACCTAAAACAATAAAAACATGGTTCAAATGAATTTAAAGGCATCAAAGAAAACAGATACATATATACACATATATAGTACTGCTTTAAAAGTTAAAAGTTTCAGTTAAATATAGAGAAAATATATGGTAAATATGTCCGAAATATAGTAAACAGAAACCAGAATAAGTAACAGTGAACATAATAATCAAAATACAATTAAAATACAGCCACAACATATATGAAAAACTAATATTAAAATATCAATCCAAAACAAATATAGCACTGCTAGTATATATAAACACAATCATAACAAAAATAGCACAAATAGATACATCAAAAAGGACACTACTAACAAATCACCATGTGAAAACTATATATGTAAATACACTATAGGTAATACAAAACACAGATAAAAATCCAATATTTTCACTTTGAATAATATACCGCAAATATAGAAAAGTGAAAGAAAAAATGAGTACCACCGGATGACTCTGCGCGGAAGTGGCACCACCACCTTGATTCTCTTTGGTTGAAAGCTTTACTGTACCGCCACTTTGATTGCCTTGATAAATCCCACCATCACTATGTAAGTCAGCTTTTAACATTGTGTCGCCGACCTTTAAAATTTTCCAAAAGAAAATATAAAGTCTTCCAATAAATATATCAAAATAACTTAAAAAGTAAATAATTTCCATTTTTAGTGTTGATTTTTACCTTATCCGGTGTTTGATTGCCCTTTATTGCATCTAACAACTTTTTGAAGTAGTTATCCATGTAGTCAAACACCTACGCTTTGAAAGATAAAAAATAGAATTAGAATCGTTAATTACTTGACACAAGCAATATGAAGTAAAAACATATTGAAAACAAAACGCCTACTTCTTTCTTGAAAATCAATCTCTTCCCTTATCGGGTTAAACTCATCCGTTCGGGGTGCCGTAGGTGCATCTTGTTTCCTTGTCCCTTTTATCCCGCATTCCTTCCGTGATGGTTGTTTCCTGGAAGGAGAAAACAGAACCGGAACTGCGTCCGTTTCTTGCCTCGCGGGGAATCAGAATTGGCACTCCTTTGTTGCTGTTTGCCACTGGACAGATGCGGTGGTGTGGTACTAAAATCATCGTAATCACTGTCTACCAAATCAGTATCATGTACACCATCAACTCCATGTTTGACGTCTGGTATGTCATGTGCAACAGGAGGCAATTTAAGAGTTTCCAACTCATGGGGTGTTGGCACAACTTCCTCAAATCTACAGGACTGTGAACAACAAAATATAGAAACTATATTACCGTATATATCTACATTGGTAACATACTAAAAAAATGAGGAAAATATAGTCAAAATATATTGATCACAAATGACTTATTTCATAAATATAGACAAAATATAATCAAAATATAGCATGTAAAACAAACATATTAAAACAAGCAAATGGTAAAAGACACAAAACTCGTTAAAAGACTCGTTTTACCGGATTTTTATCGTCTCTCGAACATGCCATCCATCAATTTCTTGAATTCGGTTTTCCTTCCGTAGTTCGCCAGTTCAAAATTCTAGGAATTAAATTCCCCGTCTTAACCGCAATGGTGGACGGACTTTTGAGCAACATTCATACAACCATACTTGCATAGCAAGCGGCAAACCATGAATCCTATAATATTTCTTAAAACCAAAGATATTTCGCCCGATGCTTACAACCAACTCTCTAAACGAATCTTTACCCCAAGGATACTCATTATATCTCCCGTCCTCTACAACATCAAAATGGATCCTTGGTATGTTTGTTGAGTTCGGCTCACCACAATGTACCCACGTATTTATGAAATACAATATTGCCATCTTGATCACGCTATCCCCTTTATCATCCCGCAGTTTTGTTGAAACACTCAATAAGCTCGTGTCTTTTAACTCGGCAATTGATTCTCCCGATTTCTACCAAAATAGTTCACCATAAGCCTATTCGGTTTTGAGTTATCATAAACAAAATCATTTTCATCGATACACAATCTAGCCCCGTGATCGCAAATTCTCTAAGGCCAAAACGCAGAACTTTACCATTTATTTCAAATGTAAAGCACCTATATGTACTGCCCCTAAGTTCTTTGACCATAAAGCACCGAAAAATCTGTGCTTGTACATCCAATTGCTGCATTCTGAGATATTTACCAAAACAAGAATTCCTAAACATATCCATCTGTGGATCTGTTAGTTTGCCTCAATATCTTGCATTACATTAACATTCGTGTATCTACACATAGATGGTGCCACACAGCAGGGTGCTTGGTAACCAAAAATTTAGATACCTGAAACAACATGCCAAAAAACACGTATGATTAACATATATTGACTAAATGTACTTAAAAATATACACAAAATAACTGTCAACAAAATAATAACTGAATGTACTTAAAAATCTTAAAAATCACTGTAATAATCCAACAAAATATACACAAAAATAATCGAATGTACTTAAAAATCTTAAAAATCACAAGCTTATGGTGAAGAAAAAATACGCACGAAATAACCGAAGAAACAAGTGTAAAAAAAACACATAAAATATACTTAAAATGCACACAAAATATAAATCTGTTTAATTCATAGATCTGTAATAACTGAACAAAAAAAAAAAGAACTAAATATACTGAAAATACAACAAAAATATACCTCTTCATCATCATCCTCATCCACATTACGTTTGGCTTTAGCAATTTTCTTGCCCTTTAACATTAACAACATTGTCACTCAAATTTTCTTCTTTTGTTTCTCCATTTAGAAACATTTTTCAATTTTTCTTGTTGTTTACTCTTCGAATCAACATATTCCTTATAACGCCTAGGATCGTTAATTCTTTTTGAACGATTCTCAAGATAAGAGCTTTCGCAATGGAAGTTTCATGTTGAGAAATTCCCAAAGAAAAATTAGAATCGCACATTCGGGTTCTATACCCGTATTTCTCATCGGAGTAGCAAATTTTTTTTAGTCATTCCAATTGAATCTAAGAAAAAAACCAAGAACAAACACTGATAGTTACTTACTTAGACTTGCATTCCCGATTCAAACGAAAAAAAAAAAAACACCCAAAATATAGGTTAAATACAAGGTAAAAAATAAAAATCTGTATAGAATCTTACTTTATTTTGGGAATTAGATTTGAAACGTGAGAGAAATCAATGAGTAGTTAATTAGAGATAAAAAAGGAAGTTGAATAATTGAAAAACTGATTTGAAATTGGATGAAAGTAATGGATATGGTGAATAATGGCGTCTATTTAGGATGAAGGAGAGAGACACGTTTTTTTTTTTTTGCTTAAATTTAGGGAGTGGGAAGTTATCGAGATGAGTGGTAAAACATGATAGCTATGTGAAGTAAAATATGATATATTTTAGCTATTAAATATAATTATTGAAAAGTTTAGTTATGTTCCATAAATAGGTAATAATGGAACCTATGCCAAGTAAATTTTACAAAAAAGTAACCAAACACTATATTACTTGTGCTGAATTGTTTACAAATATTATCACATTTTATGCTGGAAACCAAATGATCACTTGGGATACAAAAATGAAACTTAAAATGTAAATACTAGAATAAGGGCATGTGGGAAATGTAATGTAAATGCTAAAATCAAGGGTGTTTTGGGAAATGCAAATGAAACTGGCAATAGAAAACAAACTGGGGACACTTTGTGAAAGGAGGGGAAATAGCCACGTCTATCTTAAAACTCCTATGGCGTTGAAACCTCGTATCCTTGCCGATAACTACACCCTCTTGGCCTCTTCATTCATTTCTTTATCTACTTCCTCATATATTCTTTTATAGTAATATATAATTTCTTATTGTAGGAATCACCTTTCCAAAAATATTATTTTAAGGGGATTCTTTCCAAATAAAATTTTAAGGAACATGTTGGGTACAATTTATAATGGGAAATCGATAATATAACCCCACTTCGTAAGGCGGCTTTTGAAAAAATCAAGCGCATATGGTTGCCACTGGACTCGTCACAAATAAATATACAACAACAACAACAACAACATACTCAAATAATCCCATTAAAATCTTGATTGGTTAGCACAAGACCTTACCCCCATGGTGTAGACCTTGGCCGCTTTCCGAAAATTCATAGAAGTTTTGAAAAGAAAAAAGAAAACAAGGGGAGAAATATATAACCTCGATGTGCAAATCAAAGCAATGCGAAATGAGAAAAAAACAAGCAAGAAGTCATGATAAAACAGCATGGAGAGACAGGACCCAACACATAAAAGCAGGAACATAGGGCAATAAAAAGAGCAAAGCTTGTTTTTTTGAGCGATGGGTTAAGCTTACCTACTACCTTCTACCCTAATTAAGCCCTCCACAACCTCTTTATTTGGGTCATGTCCTTAGTCAAATATCATAAGTCCCGCCTAATCACCTCTCCCCAATATTTCTTTGGCCTTCCTCTACCTCTCCTAAAACCCAAAGCCAACCTCTCACACCTCCGCACCGGGGCATCTATGCCTCTCTCTCTTCACATATACCATCTCAACTCTCGCTTCTCGCATCTTGTCCTCCACCGACGCCACTCCCACCTTGTCCCCGATGTCCTCATTCCCGATCCTATCTCTCCTTAGTGTGCCCACACATCTACCGGCATTCTCATTTCCACGACTTTCATCTTCTCGCACGCGAGCTCTTTTTCGGCCAACACTCGCCCCCGTACAACGCAGTAGTCGGTCTTACCACCACTTTGTAGAACTTGCCCTTAAGTTTTCGTGGGGAACGTCTTGTCACAAATATCCGGAAGCGAGCTCCATTTCAACCATCCCGCACCAATACGATGTGTGATATCATCGTCAATATCCCCATTTTTTGTAAAAAATTCAAGATATTGAAACTTCCTTTCTTTGAATGACTTCAAGGTACCAAGCTTCACTTCCATGTCAGCCTCCGAGGTTACACCACCGAACCTCGCACTCCAAGTACATGTTGTCCTACCAACTTGAATCCTTTAGACTCTAACGTTTGTCTCCAATCCTCTATATAGTCGACTCCGCTGCGAGTCTCATCTATCAAGACTATGTCATCCGCGAACAACATACACCATGGCACCTCACCTTGAATTTGTCGCGTCAATCCATCCATCACCAAGGCAAATAGAAATACTTTTGATTTCCTTAAACCCATCGAATCGGGAAGTTTTTCCGAGTCTCCTCCTATATTCCTCACTCGGTCTTCGTCCACGATACATGTCCTTGATCGCTCTAATGTACGCCACAAGTACACCTTTTTAGCCTTCATGCATCTCTACGTAACCTCTTCAAATGGCACTTTATCGAAAGCTTTCTTTAGGTCGACGAATACCATGTGCAAGTCCTTTTTCCGCTCCCTATATCAGATATATCCACCAATCTCCTAACAATATAATGGCTTCGTAGAGAACGCCCCGACACGAATCCGAACCCTGTTCTCTCAATAGACACGTCTCTCTCCTCACCCTCGTCTCTACCACCCTTTCCCACACTTTCTCATAGTGTGGCTTTTTTTTTGCCACCTCTATAGTTGTTACAACAATGTCGCCCTTGTTCTTGTATAAAGGGATCATTGTACTCCACCTCCATTCTTCGGCATCTTCGCCGTCTTGAAAATGACATTAAACAACCCAACCCACCCAAGCTCTCGCTTCTTCCCCGCACTCTTCCAAAATTCCACAGAATAAAATAGTGATTGGTGTATCCGTGCTTCTTCCCCGCACATCCTACGGACAAGACCCTTAACCTCGTCGACCCTTATACTCCTACAATAACCAAAAATCGCGATGCCTCTCAGAATACTCCAAATCTCCCAACACAAAGTCTCTGTCCCCTTCTTCGTTCAAGAGTTTATGGAAGTACGACTGCCATCTCCGTCTAATGAGAGCTTCCTCCACCAACACTTTGCCATCCTCGTCCTTGATGCACTTCACTTGATCCAGGTCGCGTGCCTTCCTCTCTCTGGCCTTGGCAAGCCTGAATAACTTCTTATCCCCGCCCTCGTCCTCTAGTTCTGCATAAAGGCGTTCAAACGCCGCCGTTTTCGCTGCCGACACTGCCAACTTCGCCTCCTTTCTCGCCATCTTATACTTTTCCCTATTCGTCCGCTTCTCTTCGTCATCCTTGTCGTCGTCTACCGCCTTCGATACAAGTTGCTTCCACTTTACCTTAGACTTCCCCATTCCACCACCAATCCCTCGATGCCCACACCATGGCGACCTCTTTGAGACTCACAAACCTCTCTAGCCGCTTTTTTAATGCAATCGGACGTCCTATCCCACATAAGCTCGCATATCCCCGCTCTCCCACGCCCCCAAAGCCATGAACTTCTCCCCCCACCCTTGGGCACTAGACAAAGTCAAACTCCCCCACCCGATCCTCGGCCGGTCATCGGCGACCCTCTTCTTCTTCTTCCTCTTGATCTCCAAATCCATCACCAATAGCTTATGTTGGGTCATAAGATTCTCACTCGGAATGACCTTGCAGTCTTTACAAAGGCTTTTATCATCCTTTCTAAGGAGCAAAAAGTCTATTGATTGTGTACCCACCGAGCTATGAAAGGTTACCAAGTGCTCCTCCTTCTTAGGGAAACTTGAGTTAGCTACCACCAAGCCAAAAGCCCTAGCGAAATCCAAAAGTGAGACTCTCTCCTCCCCCGTCTCCGAAGCCAAAACCCCACGCACATCATCATAACCCTCGAAACATATACCCAACGTGTCTATTGAAATCTCCTCATACGAATAACTTCTCAAATGGCGGTATACCTCCCACCACTTCATCCAAATCCTCCCAAAAACGCCTCTTAACCTCCTCGTCCAAGCCTTTTTTGCGCGCGTAAGCACTAATAATGTTCAGGGTGAACCCTCCAACGACCAACTTGATCGTCATCATCTTGTCATTAACCCTTCTAACCTCGACCACCTGATCCCTTAGCTCACTATCAACTAAGATGCCTACCCCATTCCTGTCTCTCGACTTACCCGAGAACCAAAGCTTATACCCGTCCACCTCCTTAGCTTTAGGTCCTACCCATTTCGTCTCCTGGACGCAAGCAATATTAATCATCCTCTTCTTAAGAATCTTAACTAGCTCTATGGACTTTCCCGTTAAAGTCCCAATGTTCCAAGACCCTACTCTCAACCTAGAAGCTCCCTTAACCCCCTCATCCCTAGCCCCCGTCCCCGATCGAGAACATGACCCTAGTCTACCATCCCTCACTAAAGCAAACAAACACTAGTCAAAGGTTTATCCAAGACAAATAGAGGTCAATACTAAAGCACAAGTTAAGCTAAAAGCAACAAAGTGAAGCAAATATACAATAAAGTAAAGTGGGCATGTCACGACCCAAATCATGGATCATGCGGGCACCCACACTAACCCTCCCTGGTGGGCGAACCCTTCAGATAACTGCCTTAATTTGATACAACATGCGGAATAAATACTTTTATTTATAAGAAATTCCCAAAATCTGGTCTAGACTCATACAAGAGCTTAAGAAGTTTACAATTTGAATAGTTAACGACTCAAACTGGATACGACTTCTGTTGAAGGATAGAGAACAACAGAAATCTAAGGAGAGACTCTGGGTTGCAATATCTCAAATCGCTCACCCAAACGCCTTTGACGAATGCCTCGAAACGGTCGTAAGACTCCGAACATCACCTGAAAATAACTCTACACTCCAGAAGGAGTGTAGCAAGAGTAGTATGAGCACAACACTAGGCTCGTAGGTATCATAGGCCGACAATGGTTAGTTCACGCATATAAACAAGAAGCAACTAACAAGTAAGCGATAAGTAATCAAACACGGTCACACATCTAGCACATAGAAAGTCTTGCATTAACGATAGTCACGGGGATCTCAATATCTCGGATTATAAGCCTAGGGAGAATTCTATAAACCTCGATTCCATCCGGCCTTTAAAATAAATACTCACAAACAACAACTCAATAATTCACAAATCAAGAATCAATCGAGAGAATGTGCCATGCAATGACATGAATGACCATTCAAATGGAGTGCTATGCAATGCAATGTCGTGCTATGTAAATGTTATGCAATGCAGTAGTCACCTCTCACACTCCACTCCCGTACACACATGCTATGGCAATGCCTCATAGTCATGACCCATGGGGGACCCGCGAAGTCCATGTACCACTCGCTCCGGAATATAACCTCGGATCACGAGCACACTCTCACGATCCCGGCAAAGACCTCGGGCATCGGACACTCCATCGTTCCCGGCAAGAAACCTCGGGCAACAAACACTCACAATCTCCGTGAAACCTCGGAGTCTCTCTCGTCACTCTCAATCTCCGGCGGAAACCTCGGAGTCTCTCTCCGTCACTCTCAATCTCTCCGGCAAAAACCTCGAGTCTCTCAATCACTCTCCTCACCATTATAACAACATAAGAGTAATATGAAAGCATGTCATGCATGATATCGGTCTCAATTATATCACCAATATGCAATAAACAAGTACAAGTCATATTATTGCCCACGGCTCAATCATCAATATTACCCTTCCCTTTCATAAGGTGAGGAGCTAGTATGTGATAAAGATACAACTAGGTGATAATTACATCACATAGCACATAGAATATGGGATGCATGCCTCGCATGGAATCAACCTCAATAATCACCGCAATCATAGGTTCCATAGATTCATACTAGGAATTGCAATTCAATATTCAATTCTCGAATAACCTTCCTCTTCCATATGACCGGTGGGAGAACAAGAGAGAGAGAATTATATCAAATACATGAAATCACAATACAATGACAGCTCACATAACAATATCGTAATAATGGCGACGAGCCCACATAACAGTATCACAATAATGGCGACAAGCCCACATAATAGCTGGCAATACCAACCTAGATGGAATTTACCTCCACACCATGCCCGAAGGCCTATCATACTTTCCCCGTCAATCACTACTATTTACATACGTTTCGCTAACCGGAGTCTAGACATAAAGTAAACCGTAACCTACCTCAATGCCGAACAGTTGTCACGAACTTTCACGCCAAAGCTTTTTCCTTCTGAAGTGCTTCCGAACGGACAAGGTCTCTAGCGCTTATTCGTCACACAATATGTCTACGCTGCCCAATAATACTTCAACCTTTATTAAAATATCACAGCTATGATTAGTTTACGAGGGAATTCGATACGTATTTTGACACTTACAATCCCTTTCTAACATTTAAGCGACGCTTCGTTCGCATTTAAACCAACTAGTGCTACAATCTAATATTGCTAGTCATTCTTTCATGTATCAATCCAAACTTGTTTAAACATGATTTAAGGGACTTTGGACAGTCCATACATCATTCAAAACTGTCCCATACTCATGGCCAAACAAAGACATACAACATTACCATTTTCAACTTAATTTTCCAACTTCAACTACAATGATAACAACACGTTTACAACATTATTTATATGATTATTGGAACTGTTTCAGCATCATATTTATTTTTATAACAACCCACAAACCATTTCAATTTCAACTTGAATCATTAAACTTCACTTTCACTACACGTTCATAGCAACAATCAACATTCAACATTCACTAATTTGCTTCTAACCTTAAAAGCAAGTACAACATCAATTTGGACTGCTTGCGTACTTCAATTTGATTTGTTTCTTTAACACCTCAATTCACATATTCAACATACATACAATATACCACAATGTCCATGACAACAACAATTCAAATGTGACACAAAACGGTCCTAAATCTCCCTAAATCCACCCACTACACGGCTTCAACACAACCACATACAAAATTCCATAACTTTCATTCCTTTCATACACACTACCATATTCAAACCATTCTTAATACATGTACAAGAAATTTAAACATTGCTTCACATAAGCCTATCATACACGGCTAACTTTAAGTTTCAACAACAACATTCAATACCAACATGCACCATTTTATACATATTCACAATTACATCCAACTCATTCTAACAATTCATGTAAAGAAATGACCAATTCTTACCTTGAATACTTGGCTCCAATTTGTGTCTTAAATTCTTATACTTATTCTTGCTTCTCTACCTCCTTCTCCTTCAAATTCTATTGAACAACAAAACTGAAATTCTTTTTGTGTTTTGTGTTTTGTGTTTTCCAACCTTAGGTGACCTTCTCTTTCAACAACTCTTCTTTTGGTTTGTTTATTTCTTGCTTCTCCACCAACTACTACACATTATTATTGTATGTCTTCACTTTATAATTTTTGTTAGCAACAAAAATCGGTTTTCCTCTTTTGAAAACCAAGTGGCCGACCAAACCATGGTGGTGTTTTCTTGAACTTGTAAGTGTTGAAATGAGTTGTTAAAGTGGAGTAAAATAGATTTTTTTTGTATATATGTTTCCCCCATACTTTGGACATGTGTATCCCACTAACTTGGGTCAAGATTCTTTGACCATGGCACTCAATCTACACGGCTAGCTTTGTCCATTTAATGGACTGATTTTTAGTCCTCCCAATCCCACTTAATAATCAAATTATGATTACTTTACTCCCTCTTACTAATATAATCCACACTTGACATGTTACTCTTCCACCTTTCACGTGCAACTTTGCACTCCAAGGAATATGACTCATTATAATATGAACACATGCTACTACTAATTTAATTTACTTCATCCATGAGGTACTACCATAGTTGCTTCCATGTTTCCAATGCACATGGGCATGTCCCCTCAATTTACCCATTTAATAATCCAATCATGGTAAAATAAATCCCAATTTCCATTAATGCTTCTATACCAAACAAAATTTGTAGATAAATTGTGACTTGAAACGAAATCGGAAGTTAAAGTCTCTACTTTGTATCTTGAGATAGTCTTAATACTCAGCCCGACTTGAATCATCCATATCTCCTTACCCCGATATCATTTTGACGAGCTGTTTGTTGCGTTGCAAACTAGACTCGATGAACTTAATTTTAGGCTTTTGAAACACCTTAAAACTCCTCATATACTAGGAGATATGCCTCCTACAATATAGGCTAAAATCGGGTCCGAGATTTTACTTGAAATTGTTCCGATTCATTTCGTTTAACTTCTAATCCTCTTCCAACCTCATGTAACCTCTTATACATACATATACACAGTCATTTACATCCATAACAATTCATATACATGTCTCGAAGGGTCCGTAGAATCACAATAACCATAAGTAGAACTCACAAAGCTTCGACGAAACTCCAATCGAAAAAGTATATTCCTATCTTTTGTCCATCTTCTATATCATTACTAATAATCTCAAATACTTTAAAAGGTCACTCACATTACCTCATATACATACTCATAACGCGATTTCAAATCCTTTAGGTTACCAGGTCACCTCGAGATACTTAAGACAACCATATTTATAACGATATTCTTACTAACTCGATTAACTTTCCTTGAACCTTCTTAACTCATTCTTTCTTGTTTTAATACAAGTAGCAAGGATTATTATGGAGTGTGACATTCTCTCCTTTAGAACATTCGTCCTCGCATGTCAAATGAGGACTAAAACTCGTCGATTAAATAACCGAATCACCCGTTATCGCGAGACTATAGGCAATGAAGATTTGACCACGAAAAGGGTGTTTTAGGAATATTATGCCTAAAAGTGCTAAACGACCTAATGGGTCGTTACAGGGCAAAATTTGAAAGGCTAAATAGATACCTCCAGTGACCAGCTCCAGGTAAAAAGAACATTCCTTTGCCGAAAATTCCGATTCAATGCGTTCCTGTTTGAAAATACGTTCGCCAGAGAGATCACTTTTCCCGCCGTATACTGCCGGATACTTGTGTGCACACGCGGACCTAACCGGAAACCTGCGGGGGAGGATTTCTGGTGCGGGGGTAGAGGAGGAAAGAGAAAGGAAAAAAAGAGAAGAGAGGAGAGAAAGCTCTAGCCGGCCGGAAAACGTACCGCCGGTGGTCGTCGGTGTCAGCGACAGAGGAGAGGACGGATAGAGTGGGGGGTCGGTGTCACAGATAAATATGCCAACTATAAATTACTCTGTGGCAGTATATTATAATTACAACTATTTGTCTTCATTTAATGTTTGCATTATTGCTGATACCGTTGAATAACTTTTCACTACAAACTTTTTTGTGTAATTTAATTAAAGATGTGAATTTTATTTTCATGGAAGGGAGATATCAACGTCTGCGATCAAATCGAAAAATGAATATGATTGTTCTCGTTAGAAGCGGAGCTAGGAATTTTAGGAGCTGTTTGGCCACGAGATTATGCACTTTTTTCGAAATAATTTTTCATTATATAAATCATTATTTGATTATAAATTTTTTAAATCCAACTTGAAGTTAGAGTTGAAATTTGGAGAAATGCCCCAAACATGTTTCCATCCATCTTCATAAATTTCAAATAAATTTCTTTCTTTTCTCCTTTGCAAAAAGTATAACCAAACACAATTCCATCTTTAACTCCAACTTCATAAATTTCAAATAAAGTGAAAAATATTTGGAATTTATGGGCAAACGCTTAATTAATTTATGAGTTTTGAATCACAATTTTTTTGTTTACTCGCTTTTGTTACTCGGTTCTGGATAGATTATTTATAAATATTAAATAATTTTTTTAATATAAATATAGTGTTTGAACTAAAATTAGTGGGTTTTGCCGAATTCGCAGGTCGAAGGCCAGCTCCGCCCAGCTTGTACTACAAACATCATAATTCATTTCGAAATTGTAGATGTATCGACTAATTGCCTGCAAATTCTAATTGCCGTTACCTTAGCCTTGGTAATGTGCTATAAACTTTCCAATGAATTCTTGCTTGTGTAACCTTATATTAGAACCAAATAATCGACGTATTATTGATTCAAATGGTCAACAAAAAATCCATTATTTACTTCCTAATTTCTCAGATGAAAAAAGACCCATTTGGTTCGCGGATAATGTAATACTCCTAAATACAAGGATTGTAATACATGAATTAATAATCCCTATATTATTATTTATTTAGTTTTTATTTGCTTTTTGTGGATGTTTGGTTCATAGTATTAAAATAAAATATACAATGTATAATCTATAAAGTAAATTTAGTTTTAAATTAGACAAAGTCATGTTTCCAAATATAACCTTCAAAAATGCCAAAGGTAATAAAGAAAAATACTTTTGAAGAAGGGAAATTTTGTCATTTGAATATTTTATTCATGTGTAGTAATCATTTTATTACTATCCCACATTGGATGTCAAATAAAAAAAATAACCCAACAATGTTCCAAAATAATACTCCATCTGTTTCAATTTATGTGAACCTATTTCCTTTTCAGTCTGTGCCAAAATGAATGACCTCTTTCCTAATTTGAAAACAAATTTACTTTATGAAGTGATTTACAGCCACACAAATATTCAAGACTTATTTTGAATTACAAGTTTCAAAAGTCTTCACTCTTTTTTAAATGTCGTGCCTAATCAAATGGGTTCACATAAATTGAAACGGAGGGAGTATTGATATTAGCCATATAAAAATTTAAATGGTAATCGAACAAGGTACTATAACTATAAGGTAATAATTTTTATTTTTATTTTTATTTTTATACTCGGATTATTTTTCTAATTCTTTGTAACCATAAATATTCCTATTTTAACTCGGCTCTCCTCTATTTTTTGTCTTGCTGATCAAGAGTGATCTATTATTCAAAACGAATTCTTTTTACTATTACTCTCTCCATTCTAAAAAGATTGTCTCACTTTCCTTATTAGTTTATCCTAAAAAGATTGATACATTTCTAAATTTAGAAATAAGTTAACTGTATAGATTATTTACAACAACAAATTAAAATATCTAAGGCTTGTTTTAAACCACACATTTCAAAAGTCTTCATTTATTTCTTAAACTTTATATCAAGTCAAACTAAGATAATTTTTTTAACATGGAAGGAGTATTATTTTTGAGCTAATAGTGTCTTTCCCAAATAAAATATTATCGAGATAGGCAAAAAAATATGTGAAAAATTGTTTAATTCGCTGTTGAAGAGTTGAAGGGTAATAAGATTTGCACCGTACATTATGAATTGTCAGCCGTAATATGTCCTAACTTTTCGGGCATAATATTTCCGCCACGTGAATCCTGCAAAGCTAGTCTACATCAACGTCTTTTTCAACAACGACCTAACCGTTTTTTATTCTTAAAATTAACATCACCATTAATGTTGCTTAACTCTACATTTCGAAACACTTTATTTGCTACAACCAAGGGTAGCAAATGTTTCTCTATCCCTAATTAGTATTTTCGGGTCTAAATTCTGGGACAACTGATCTTATGTAACAACGCTTTACCGTTTAAAATGGATTTTCCGACACCAATGTACATCAGTCGGAATTCAAAGAGAGTACTGATCATTAAGCGGGACAAAAAAAAAAGACACTTTACCTACTGCAAAATTTTCAGCAAGTGGTGATTCTTTTCTCTTTTTTTCTGATTGTATATCATTTTGGAAGGAGCTTGAAATTAATGCTCCAATTTGAGATGAGTCATTTTATAATCTGATCTACTTTTTAAAAGAAGTTACCTGAAAACTATTTATTTATTTTGTCATGCAATAACTATGTAAAATAAAACTAAGCTTGATACGAACAATGAAGATTCAGTCTTGCTTCAAAGAACGCCCTGTTCAGCTCCGCTCCATTAGTCTCTGCTCAAGTAATTATCCATCGACCTTCGGATAGCTGACACATGAACTTATAAGCATGAAAGGTCGGGATCGCTTTCAACTTATTTCTATTTTGGTTCTACTCTTTATTGATGGTAATGGTAATTTCGCTGTCTATAAGTATCAAATAATTTACTTACTTTTTTTGTCATGCAATAACCATGTAAAGTAAAAACTAAGCTTGATACGAACAATGAAGATTTAGTCTTGTTTCAAAGAAGGGTATTATGACTGGAATTAGACCGGACCAGTATGTCCGGTCACGTCGATGTAAGAAAACCCTATTCTAAGTGTAATACTCTAATTATAGTACAGTTATAATTATGGTAATATAGTATTTGTAGTCGTATTAGAATAGAATTTGTAATTATGGTAATATAGGATTTGTAGTCCTATTAGAATAGGGTTATACCTTATTAGAATACGGTTTAAGGAGATGACTAACTTGTATATAAGAAGGTGATTATGTGAATACAAAGGCAGAGAAAATTCTCCCAAAAACATTCTTGTTTCTTTACTGCTTTCACGCCGCATTAATTTTACCACGGTATTAGAGCCTTGTTAGAAAGAACACGTAACCCTATATATATATATATATATATATATATATATGTATATATATATATATATATAAGTAACAGCAGGTGACGACAAAGAAACCGCCGGCGATAAAGGCAAAGGAGTTGCTAGTGAAGAAGATAGAATTCAAAGGAAAACTATCTCTCAATACGACATTACGTCGAATGACAATCCTAGAATTGTGATAACACAAGTCCAATTGAAGGGCAACAATTATGAAGAATGGGCTAGATACATAAGGACAGCCTTAAAAGCAAGGAAGAATTCGGCTTCGTTGATAGAATAATCAAGAAGCCGGACGAGGACTCGCAGGATCTAGAAGACTAGTGGACAAAAAACTCATTGTTAGTGTCATGGATTCGCAGCACCATAGAACTGACTCGCCGGTCGACCATCTCAAATAGAGAGGAAGTGGATGAACTGTGGGTGAGCATCCAGGATCGTTTTGTGGCAGTGAACGGTTCCAGAATGCAGCAACTGAAGGCAGAACTTGAAAAGTGCAAGCAGAAGGAGAGGGGCATAGTGGATTACTATGGAAAGCTAACTAAGTCATGGGAAGAGTTGGCTAGCCATGAACAAATCCCAACTTGTACATGCAATTTGGGAATGACCCTAGAGGCCAAAAGAGAAGAAAAAAAGGTGCATCTTTTCCTTATGAGATTGGATAAGACTATGTATGGGATGGTGAGGTCAAATATACTGGCGCATAACCTGTTGCCATCCTTGAACAAAGTCTATTTGAAGATGGTACAAGAAGAGCGTGTGAAATGTGTCACACGTAAAGTGGAGGACCAAAGTGAAACTATGGATTTTGCGGTGCAAGGAAAATACTCTTACCGGAATAAGGTGAAGGGAAAAATAATCGTTCGTTTTGCATCATTGCAAGAAATCACGATGTCGATGGATGCTTCCAGTTCATCGGTTACTCGGATTGGTGTCCTGATAATAAAAAAGGCGATAGGACTGATGACCGAATAGGTGGCCAGGGATGAGGTCAAGGATAAGCACAACAGCAGAAAGATGGTCTCGGATTCGGTGGCTGGGAAAGAGGCAACTATCGGACATACGCTGTGGCGACCAAGGATGGAAATCAGGCGAAACCGGGACCCGTAAACATAGGTCGTATAGGACCTCCGAATTTAGCAATGAGGACTGGAGGACTATGATTCATATGTTGAAATCACAAAAGATGAAAACAAACGACAAGATGGATGGTAAGACCGAAAACACACCCTGGATTATTGACTCCGGGGCTACCAACCGTGTGACAGGTAATTCAGAGGAGCTATGTAATCAACGGGACATCCCTGAGTGTCCGGTTGGTCTTCCAAATGAAAGTAACTCGGTAGCTACTAAAGAAGGAACAATTAGGCTAAATGATAAGCTATGGTTGAAGAATGTTCTTTGTGTTCCGAATTTAACATGCAAATTGATTTCTGTGTCACAACTAATTGATCTATTAGATTGCGATGTAACATTTAACAAAGCTATGTCTTCTATATAGGACCCCTCCACAAGAAAGCTGATTGGAACGGGTGAACGACTAGGTGGACTTTACTATTGCCAAAATGTGCCGAGGATACGAGATATGAAGGCTGAAGCGGTGGATTGGTTCAATTATTAGCACAAACGACTGGGTCATCCTTCAGCGCAAGTGGCATAATTAATTTATGCATTAAGACTAAAGAGGAGTAGCAGTTGATTAGACAAAGAGTGCGATGTCTACCAGAGGGCAAAACAAACAACAAGTGTATTTCCTTTAAGTGATAATATAGCTTATGATATTTTTGAGATGATTCATTGTGATTTATTTCTTCTTTCGTATTTTCTGAATATTGTGGATGATTATTCACGAGCAATATGGATCTATCTGTTAGTTGATAAGAAAGAAGTCTCCCAAACCTTAAAAAAATTTCTCGCTTTGGCAGATAGGCAGTTTGGTAAACGGGTGAAGACAGTTTGAAGTAACAACGGAACTGAGTTCACATGTATAAAGAATTATTTATTCAAACGTGGAATTATTTTTCAAACATCTTGCACAGGAGCATCCCAACAGAATGAAAGGGTCGACAGGAAACACCATCACATTCTTAATGTGGCACTAGCATTAAGGTTTCAGGGTCATCTTCCGATAAAGTCTTGAGGAGAATGTGTTTTGATTGCGGGGTTTCTGATCAATAGGACGTAGTCCTTAGTGTTCTTATATGGAGAGGTACCACAGTATGAATATCTGAGGGTGATGGGATCATTGTGTTATGCACACAAAAGGGAAGAACAGGAGATAAGTTTGAGAGCCGGAGTCGTAGGTGTGTGTTCATGGGATACCCTATGGAAAGAAGGATTGGAGGTTGTTTGACTTGGAGAAGTAGAATTTTTTGGTCTCAAGGGATGTAGATTACTATGAGACCAAGTTCTAGTTTGCTGCAGGATCCGGTGGCTTGATAAAAAACATAGGGTTCGGAGAACCAATCCCGGCTGAAGGAAATTTTGCGGCAAGGGGGGCTTAAACACTAGAGAAACAGAAGGAGAAAGAAGCGATGATCCCGAAGGAGATGACCGAATAGATAGATTAGGTATAGACGAAGTCCAGACACCAGATATCGAACCTGAGGTCTGGACAAACTTAGACCGGATAGAGACCGATCTAGATGAAGCAAACACAGAGGAAGTCCGAACTAAATAAGTCCATACCAAAGAAATCCGAACAGAAGAACAAATGGGCCATGGAAAATGTCCACTACTAAAAAACTGCTAAAAATCGACGGATCAAAAACCGACGCACTGGGTCGTTTAAAAAAACCGACGGAAAAACGACTCACAGAGTCGGTTTTTTGTATTTTTAATTATTTTAAATTATTTTAATCAGAAAACCGACGGACAACATCGGTTTTTTTGGCAGAATTTTGAAAATATAATTCCGCCGACGTCGGTTTAATTAAAAAAAAAAAAAATTAATATAAAACCGACGTCGTACGTCGGTTTTATTTTAAAAAATATTATAAATAATATACAATTCATTTTGTTTTTAAAAAAAATAATAAACATTTTTTTTTTGAAGAAACCGACGGACAGTGTCGGTTTCGTTTTTTTTTTAAATTTTTGGGGTCAAAATCCGGTCAAATGTGCGGAAAAACCGACGGACGAGTCGGTTTTGTCCGTCGGTTTTTCCTATATATTGGCGATAACGGGATTCTTTCCCATTTCGGCTATCCCCTCTTCAAAATTAAACCCACCCTCCCCAAACCCTAGCCGCCCCCCCCCTCCCCTCCGCCCGACGCCGCCTCCCATTTCGCCGCCGCCCAACGCTGGCACTGCTTGCCTCCTTCCCCACCCCCAAACCCATTTTGAAGGTTAGTTTCTCTTAAATTAGGTAAGATTAAAAATTCTTTTAATCTTAGTTTTATTTGTAGATTTTAGGCCTAATGCTCGTCTATTTAGCTTTGTTCAACATCATTTGCAATGTTATTAATGTTGAATTTGTGAAAAAAAAAAAGTAAACTTTATTTGCCTAGTTTAATTTACTTGTCATTTTTTTTTTTGGGTTGAGATTGTGCTATATTTCATATTCTTTGTCAATGTATTTGTGTTAGCTTAGTTATCATTCTTTGTAATATTGTTGATGTTGAATATGTGCAAAAATATATACTTTAATTATTTGACTAGTTTTTTTGTTGTTGTTGGATTGTGCTTTTTGTTAGAAACCCATAAGTTATTAGAATTGTTATTGATCATTCTAAATTAGAATGGATTGAGATTGTGCTTTTCAAAGTTAGAATTGTTAAGTTATAGTATTTCTATAACCTCAATACTAAAATGTAGATTTTATTTCTCTAGATTTACTTTTCAATTTTTAGAATTGGTTGGAATTGTGCTTTTCAAATTAAGTTAGAATTATTAAGTTATGTTAGAATTAAGTTATAATATTTCTATAACCTCAAAACTAAAATGTAGATTTTATTTGACTAGATTTACTTTTCAATTTTTAGAATTAAAGTTAGAATCCATAAGTTATTAAAGTTAGAATTGTTATTGAGAATTCAAAGTTAGAATTAGTTGGGATTGTGCTTTTCAAAATTATATTAAAGTTAGAATTTATAAATTATTAAAGTTAAAATTTATAAATTATTAAAGTTAGAATTGTTATTGAGAATCCAAAGTTAGAAATGGTTGGGATTGTTTTCTTAAGTTATATTTTAAGTCGAAATTCTTAAGTTATAATATATTTCTATAACCTCGATAATTTGTGGGTATATTTTTGTAGATGGATCGTATGTGGATGTATAATATGAATAATAGTAATCGTGTGGGTGTACATGATGGATTTGTTGAAGGTGTTGATGGGTTTATCAAACATGCAATGACACTTTACCCTTTTCAAAATGAAGGGGTAATTGCAGTGTCCTTGTTCTCATTGCGGTGTATGAAGTATTTGAAACCGGAAGCGGTTAGGGTTCATTTATATAGTCGTGGGTTTAAGGAAATATTATGTTTGGACTGATCATGGAGAGACCGATGGGTCAATGGTATATTTTACAATATTGTTGTCGGTGAAAGTAGTGTGTCGCAGGAATATAGTCACGTCCAATATGATAGAGTTAATGATATGGTTAATGATGCGTTTGGCGTACGTCCGGGTTTGAACACAGCAAAATTTTGAGGAACCTCTAACGAAGAAGCAATGCGCTTCTATCAAGAATTAGAAGAGGCTAGTCATCCACTTTGGGTAGGGAGTCGGATCCACTTTGATGTGTTTTATTATTACTTAGGATGATTTTATGTGTTGTAGCTCTTTTAGAATTGATTTGGAGCATTTTAATCTAGTTTTGAGCAATGATTTTGTTATTGGTTTACGAAGCGATTTTGGTACCGGTTTTTGTGCGTGTGTGTGATTGCGTAAAATGCATGATTTGCATGCCGAAAATTTTCCGGAAAACCGACGGAAAATCGACTCGTCCGTCGGTTTTACGGAAATTAATTTTAGATTTTCCGTAAACCGACTCGTCCGTCGGTTTTCCGGAATTAATGCTTATATTTTACAAAAAAAAACCGACTCGTCGTTTCGGTTTTATAATTAAAAATAAAAAAATTATATAAAAAAACCGACGCAGTGCGTCGTTTTTTCATAAAATATATTATTTATATATAAGATAAAAAATCCGAATTTAATAAAACCGACCCCCGTCCGTCGGTTTTTTAATTTTTTTAATTTTTAAAAATATTTGAATAAAACCCGACGGACAACGTAACCGATGCCGTCCGTCGGTAAAACCGACGTTGTCCGTCGTTTTTCGAAAGCGAGCTATTAAAACCGACGGACGTTAAAATGTCGGTTTCCCGTCGGTTTGGTTAAAAAAACCGACGCTAGACGTCGGTTTTTGTCAACGGTTTTTTCCGTTTTTTTAGTAGTGGTCATAAGCAAAAATCAGTTCATTTGCGCGATTATTTCATTGATGCATTCTGGAAACAAAGTCCATCAGCTCCTCCACTTGTTCCTCAGCAATCCTCATGTGCGCCTTATCCTTTAGCTAACTATATGTCATGTGATATTTTCTCTTTGCGACACCAAAATTTCCCCACAACAGTTACTACTGGAAACAAGCCGAGAAATTTCTCAGAAGCCATGAAGAAGGAACAACAGTGGAAAGCAATGAAACAAGAGATACAAGCGTTGGAAGATAACGGAACGTGGACACTGGAGACGTTGCCTCATATAAGAAAGCACTCAGATGTAGATGGGTGTACAAGATCAAGTACAACTCAGATCGTATCATCTAGTGATATAAGGCTCGTTTGGTTATTTTCACAAATAAACAGGAAGAAGAAATTGGCTACAATAAAACTTTTGATCCAGTTTCTAAGATGGTAACTATTCGGGCAATTTTCGTAGTTAAGGCTGCTCGGAATTGAGAATTGCATCATATGGACATTCATAATGACATTTTGCACGGAGATCTCTAGGAGGAAGTTTATATGAAATTACCATCGAGATTCCGTGTCTCCAGTCGAGGGAAGGTGTGTCATCTTCGAAAATCTCTATATGGATTAAACAAGCTCCACGGTGTTAGTTTTCGAAGCTATTGAACGCTTTGCTAAAGTATGGGTTCCAACAGTCGTACTTTGATTACTCTCTTTTCACCATGCACCAGGATGGTATGCAACTTAACGTTTTGGTTTATGTCGATGACTTGATTATTTCTAGAAACAAGCATAGTATCATTAAACCGTTCGAATACTACCTCGGCAAGTGTTTCCATATAAGGAATTTGGGCTCCTTGAAGTATTTTGTGGGAGTTGAGGTTGCCTGGGGTCCTACTGGGATATTCCTATGTCAATAAAAGTATGCCTTGGACATAATCTCTGAGACCTAATTGTCGGGAGCTAAACCCATCAAAGACTCGAATGGAACAAAACCATAATTTGACGTTGGCCGGTGGAGTCAATTTTGGAGATCCGGAACCATACCGTCGATTGGTCAGAAGATTGATATATCTCTGTTTTACCTAACGAAAGTTGTTATATTGCGTCTCATGCAGCAACCGAAGGAAGCACACTGGGAAGTGACTCTCCAGGTGGTGCACTATTTGAAGAAAAACCCGAGACAAGGAATAGTGATAAGGAAATATTGTGATCTCCGATTGCATGGATGGTGCGATTCAGACTGTCTTGCTCTGGCATTCGCCCGTGTCTTGGAAGACCAGGTTGAGAAGAAAGTAATGTCTGAAATAAATTGAGAGCTTCCGCATACGCGAGACAAGTTCGAATTTGGTTCAAGGTGCTTATTCTCTATCTTTCTTCGTAAAGCAAAAGTTTTTCAAGGTTACTCTTGGCCGAATCTAACTCCATTTTCTTATCAGCAGACCAACTCTGTTCAAGAGCAAATTGGCCTTCTTCGTTTTCGGCATTTCTATATTCTGAAATAGTTCGCCAATTCATTTTAGCAAAAGGCTAAAATTTTTCACGCCATATTAATTTCAGCAAAAGGCTAAAATTTTCATTCAAATTAATTAAGATTCAACTCTGTGGCTATTCTTTCAAGATATGCAATTAGAATAAATGTACTACGTAATAAATATGGATAAGAACACTTAATGATAAAGTACTCTTAAAATAAGTCATCTTGTTAAAAAAATAAAAATACTTCTTTAATAAAAAGGGAGTCAGATACACAAAAATTTCGTGTTAAGGTCCGGGGAACTAACTTTTAGAAAAATCATAATGCTGCTATATAGTCAACTTTTTGAAAGAAACTAACTTTTGACTCTAATGTTATAACATCTATATACTTATTGTTATGAAATTATGAATGTCCATTCCTTTTTCTTCCACCATGTTAATGGTTCTTCCTTTTTCTTCCACCATGTTAATGGCTCTCCCATTATCTTCCACCATTTCATATATTAAATGCATATGTATCACTATAAATAGAGGCATAAGTTTTCATATGGAATGCACTTGTAATACATCTTGGAAGAACAATAAAATCTCTCCTCTTTGTCACTCTATTTCTATGGTTTTCATCCTTTAATATTGTGACTCTTTTAGCTTCATTTTATAACACGTTATCAGCACGAGACTCTAACCAAAAGGATAACTATGAATAATATCACGGCTTCTGCGTGAATTATTTGGGCACTAGCCACAATTAATAAGTTAGTTTTTTTGTTTCACGTTGACTCCCGTACTACTACTTTGATGACAGGTATGTTTTCTTTAAAGCATTGACAGTGGTATTTGTCTCTCAAATCTTATGGAAGAAAAGAAAATTGAATCGGTAAGGATTTCTTTCAAATGGCTATAGCCTTCTTTAATTTCACACGGCTTAAGCACTTATTACGGAATATTTGAAGAAAGGAAAATAAGAGTTTCCTTCTACAAGATGTATTACTTAGCCAAAGAAGTTGGCGTTACAATTTTATTTCAATAGTGACAAAGTAAGTATCATGCTTTTATCGACGGTAAGTAGTATTCATTATCCGCCTTTGAAAAGGTATTAGAGTTTTATCTTGACTTTTGATAGTTTATCAATGTTGGCTTCTGGAGAAATAGTTCTCCATGTTTTTGGATCCATATATGGATTTTACCGTTGAAGGTTAATTTTTAATTCAGGTATGCAATATTTTAAATTATTTAATTCATGCTTTCACATGATAAGGATAGCCCACAAGGAGTATATATGGCTATCACGAGTTTGCTACTAATGGTACAACTCGTTGGGTTTGTTTGATTTATGAGAACCTAATTGGTTCTGGATCATTTATGCCTCAAATTTGTTCCCGAAGAATAATAATGTTAACAGGGATTATAATATTAATTTCGTATCCCTTAATGGCTAAATGATAATTGGCAAGAAATATTTAGTCACCGGAAGTGACAATATTTTTATGTATTGTGTGGCTACAATTGAAGACGTGCTAGAGAAAAATATTCTCTAAATTATATGTATGCCTCGATTTGCTCCTGAAGTAGCAATATCTTAAAAGAAATTCTAAGCTATCACAATTTGATATGCTTAAGGCCGCACGTTCGGATGATTGTGTTCCATTTTTTGAAGAATGAGAACTTTTGATATAAGCTATAAATATAGATCCATTCCACTCGAAGTGAATGTGATAATATGTAGTAAAGCCTATAAATATAAACGTGCATTTGATTGTGAAAATATCATGATCCATCTCAGGAAGAGGTAGAATAATTGAGAAGAAATATTCCGAATATTATATGCTTTACTCCCGAAGTGGTAAAACTTGAAACTTTACTCCCGAAGCAGAAACTCGAAACTTTACTCCTGGCGTAAAGAATTACCAAAATATCTCGAGAAATACTGCGAAGCAATGTATTCTTGTGTTTGAGCAAAATAACGAGCTATTGATGAGCGTCGTATTTCAAGCACATTTAAATAATCGGGTTTCATTCCCCGAAGTGAATGAACTAATACCTACAACTTTGTCTCTGGAGAGATAAAATACAAGGAATATACATGTTATTTTGGTAGGTATGAAATTAAGACATAGCAACACGTACATCGTCGACCGAAACATCTTAAATAATTTTATCAAAATATCATTCTAAGGAAAAGGGAGCAGAGTAGAATGGTTCTGCTATAACCACATTAATACATTATGGTTAGTTGTTATTGATTTCCTCGAAGGAAATAACAATTAATGTATTTTCCCCTGAAGGAATTAATAACTATATGGTTGCCTCTTTGATACAAAATGATCAGATGTTAATGATGAATCTCTGAAGGAGATGTTTAAAATATTGAAGTTTAGAATTCAATATTTATTTCGTGACACCGCAGTGTCGAAATTTACTTTCATGGTACCAAAAGTATTTAAGAAATATTTGGTAATAGAAATTAATGATCAAAGGCTCCGGAAGAGCTAATTATTTATTTGCAAGTATCATGACACTAGCGAGTCCAAATAATATACGATCATGATAAATAAATTGAAGTCTCTTGAAGATGTTATATATGATAATACTATTCATTGTAGATCGTAATTACGATCGGAACACCGTAGTGACACGAAGTTTACTAACAATAAAAATGGTTATCATATTGAGACTACAAATGATGGAATATTAAATATCTTCAAGTTACTACGGGTAAGAAATACACATGTGAAATTTTACCGAGCATGATGAGATCACATACCACGATAAACTAGAAGTTTATTGATATATAATTTCATGCAATAGTAAACCAGAAGTTTATTAAAAGAAATAGCACTCGTCATAGTAAACTTGAAGTTTACTGATACGATAATTTTATCGGCCTGACAAGACCATTTTGATAAATCACGATTTAAATATGATGTGCTAATTGAGTATTAAAAACATATTGAAGAACTAGAAGATTCTTCAAGAATTTGTTTGTGTTGCTTGTTCTCATGATAAGTTGATTACACCGGCAATGTTGGACCGAATCCCCAAAATTACAGAAAAATATAAAAGGTGAATGTGGGCCCTTCACCTGTAATGTGATGTCTTAAATAGATGCATCTATGAGACGGTCACATGTATGTTTATTGTCAATGGCAGCTTTGACATTTACGAAGTTGCTCGCTCAAAATGATTGAGTTGGAAGCACAATTTTCAGAATATGTAATCAAGACAATCATCTTGATAATGCTGGTTTATATCTAAGTTGGTTTGGCACTAGATGCCTCCATAATACAGCTAAACCATTGCTTATGAGAACAGAGTTTCAGATGTTGGTCTGAGATATGATATATTGCATACAACAACACTTGTATGCTTCAGATCAATAAATTTTGATAAATTCTCCCCTCATATTTGGTTCAGGGTCAGGAACTAGATATTTACATCTTTTAGCATTTGATGTGCGGTACATGATTAATGGATATACCATGATGCACACAGATGGATTTTCCCAAAGAAAATGGGGACATATGTCACTAAAATAAGGGGGAGAGAATAAGCAGCTAAGAAATATGTTGTGAATTATCATCAGTATGATCCTCGGATAATTCAAGTCAAATCTTGGAAGCATTCTTTGACAACTATTTCATATTTCATACTGCAAAATGCTTCTAATGTCGCCGAAGGAATAGTCTATAACATGCATGGAGCATGGTAGACCAATCGGTTCCAAATATAATAATCCTTGAAAAAAGGAAGAGCAAATGATCATAATAAGGAGGCAAAGTGCTCTTGAAGAGCTACGACATAACACTTCATAAACCTTATGAGAGGTTCGAGGCACAAAAATAATGAAGTGATGAGATCTCCATTAAGTTATGTCGAATTGCGAACCGATACAAAATGATATCTTGTCAACGATATCTTTGATACAATATATAGTAGCGCGCAATATTGTATAAGATTGTGAGGATCTGAGTACTACGTCTCTTAAAACATGTTGATGTAGAAATAATTACCAAGTAAAATGATGCATCTTGGTAAACGTAATGTTTATTGGACCAGCAGTCCAAACATCAGAAAATGTCACATTATTTATACCGATGGATGTTTATCCCACACCTATGCGGCTTACTTGATGAAATTTAGATGAAAATTCACAAAGGATATAAAATGCACGAAGCATTTGGTTTAAAGTCTCGAAATGTATTCAATCGGATTACAAAGATCATTATATGGTTTAAAACAATCGGGCGCATGTGGTATAATCGCTAAGTGAATACTTGATAAATGAAGGATATACAAATGATGCCATTTGTCCATGTGTTTTATTAAGAAAACAAAATCGGGGTTCATTATACTTTGCCGGTTATGTTGATGACATAAATCTATCGGAACTCAAGAAGAGCTCCAAAAGGCGATTGAATATTTGAAGGAAGAATTTGAGAGAAAGATCTCGGAAAGACAAAACTGTCTTGTCACGCAAAATTGAACATTTCACAAAAGGATTTTTATCCATCAATGCCTATATAGAAAGTTTTAAAACGGTTTTACATGGACAATGCGCATCCTTTAAGTACTCCAATGATTGTTCGCTCACTTGAAGTGAAAGATCCGTTCCGACCTCAAGAGAAAATGAAGAGCTTCTTGGTCACGAAGTACCATATATTAGTGCAATTGGTGCACTTATGTATCTTGCTAACGCTGAATTCCCGACATAGCGTTCTTCGTTAATTTGCTAGCAAGATATAGCTCTTCTCCTACACGAAGACATTGGAACGGAGTTAAGCATATATTGCGATATACGAAGGAACTAGCGATATGGGTCATTTTTATACTAACAAAGGTAGTACGATCTTGTTGGTTATGCGGATGCGCAGTTATTTATCCGATCCACATAAAGCTCGATCTCAAATGTCTGATTTACATGCGGAGATACACATATCATGGCGATCCTTAGGTCCATTGTTGCTACTTCTTAATCATCTTTGAGATAATAGCTATTCATGAAGCAAGTAGAGAATGTGTGTGGTTGAGATCGATGATACATTTCATCGAGAGAAAGATGTGGCTTGAAATGTGATACAAAATTACCCACAAGTATTATATGAAGATAATCCGCATGCATAGCTCAATTAAAAGGAGGATTTATAAAAGGAGATAGAACTGACATTTCACCAAAGTTATTTTTCACACATGATCTCTGTAATAGAAAGGTGATATTGATGTGCAACAAATTCGTTCAAGTGACAATCACTCGCATTTGTTCACCAAATCTTTGCCAACTTCAACTCTTGAGAAGATGATATTTAAGATTGGAATGCGAAGACTCCGACATCCGAATCTTAGTCTTCGTCGGGGGGGAGTGAAATACGCGTTGTACTTTTTTTCCTTAATCAAGTTTGTCCCATTGGGTTTTTCTTAGTGGAGTTTTTAATGAGGCAACTCTCAAAGCGTATTCTTAGAATATGTGTGCTCTTTTCCTTCATTAAGGCTTTTTCCCAGTAGTTTTTTACAATAAGGTTTTTAACGACGCACATCATCTATGGACCTCAAGAAAGTGTTATGAAATTATGGATGTCCATTCTTTTTCTTCCACCACGTTAATGGTTCTTCCTTTTCTTCCACCATGTTAATGGCTCTCCATTATCTTCCACCATTTCATATATTAAATGCATATGTATCACTATAAATGACGTAAGTTTTTCATATGATCACGCAATACGTCTTGGAAGAACAATAAAATCTCTCCTCTTTGTCACTCTATTTCTATGGTTTTCATCCTTTAATATTGTGACTCTTTTAGCTTCATTTTATAACATTTATAATATTTTCGTTGTATTCTAATATTTATAGTTATTTTTTTCCACCCATAACGATTTGTATAATTCATATATAATAGGTCTATGCTCCAGCAACTTCTATTTGTGTAGAAAAGGAATCCATGACCCATTTTCGCTGTATTCTAATATTTATAGAATTTAAGGTAAAAGGTTAACCTTGCCGTAATGGGAAAGGTTCTGCAAAGGAAAAAGTAGCTGGAGATGAGAGAGATTTAAGATTCTATTTTTAGAGGGAAGTATCTGTTTTTCGATTTTGAATTGATGTATCACCTTTTATTATTAGTGATCTTTTGTGACTTGGAGGGAACCAAACAATTATGGAGGGTCAAGATTTTTTTAATCCTCTTGTATTCCTTTTTGGGGTTTGATAGTGATAGCTCTTCTTGTTTTTTCTAATTTTGATAATAGAAATAGAATAAAGAAAGAAAGAAATTTGTCCCCTTACCCCACCCCTACCACTGACATGACACCCCGACCCTGTTTCCATTGAGGTTTCTCTCTCTTCATTTGTTTTTCTGATTGATGCCTCTCCTCTCGTCTTGGATTCTCAAATGGCTATTTTACCCTTTCGTATGACATCATGCATGATGTTTTTATGCATCTTTACTAAATATTTAACATATGGTGGTTCAAATGATTCCTCCCTTTTCGCAAAACTATATTCGAAAATAAATTTTGAACGAGTTAAGATTTCAGTTGAATTATTTTATGGACTGTGGTAGCATGTCAACTTGGTGTTTCATGAATAGGTTGTTGTATCATTTGCCTTATGATTGGTGTATTCTTGTATAACAACAAACTTTTTTTAAGGGAAATTTAGGTTGTGTGCCATGTGGCTCAAGATATTACTATCATGTTGCATAACTATTTAGAAAAAATATATTGGGTGAGCAAACTGGGATAGTGCAAAATATAGCCTTCTAAAAATCCCTCTTGACACGCCCAGGGGCTTATGTAGCTTTAAAGGTGGGGGTTCAACTGAACCCATAACTTTTGATGCAGATCATAAATTTATGCGTAAAAAGTTATTAAAATTGCACAAGTAATAGACATGAACCCATAAATTTTAAAATACAATGGTTTCAACTAAGAAGCTTAAAAGACTGAACTCATAAAGTTTAAATCTTGAATCCACGCCGTGCCATGATATTCTTAGAATGGGAATTTGAAATTTTTGAAAAAAATAATAATAAAATCGGGGAGCCACAACACTCTACATTTCAGAAAAGAAAGTGCAACAGAATAACATAACAGAAATGTTTTCAAAGTTAATACAGTGCGGAATACTACACTACAACTCCCAAAAACTGGTATCACAAGTCATGAGCTACTAAGAATGGATTGTACAACTCTGTATATGAAAGATACAACATCCGTTTTGAAAATAAATAAATAGTGTCTCTAGGCTACCAAGATCTAGATGGCAATACAACTCTATATCGCTGGTATCATCTCCGATGATCTCCTGCAAATACCACAACATATCAATTGATACGATATCGGGGGGCTTAATTGCTCAAACTTCTCCAAGGACTTGTACTAGAAGCTGAGACAAGGACTTCCAAGCTTTAGAAGCCATGCTCATGGAGAATGAAGCCATGGAAGCAATTGAAGAGAGCCATTAGAGGGCCTCTAAGCTATTGAAGATAGCATGGAGGAAGATGAGATGGAGGGAGACAATGGTGGTATCCCGACCCAAACTGGAGGGCCATGACGGGCACCTGGCCTTACTTGCCAAGTACCACTAGACATACATCCATAACATAATCATAAGCATAGGTGGGCCATTAGAGCCGCGCGAGATAACCTACGTCGACCCCCTAAGTAATAAAAGCTGAAATATGGCAAGTACGAAAGACATAACTTCATAAATAAGCCGGACATACGGTGCGGGCGTACAAGGCCTCACAAAATGCGACCGTACATAACTATGCATAGCACAAGCCTACTGCGGGACATGACATAATGTGATAGGGACAAGGGCCACCGCCATACCTATACATGCATATGTAACCATGCCGACTCACAAGCAACTTCCGGAACAAGTGAGTGCAACAACACTCGTTCCGCCGAACCGATATCCTATTGGGAGAACGCCTGACCTCGTATGTCGTTAGACACACGGCATGAAACATAGCATCCCCAGACAAAAGGACGTCAGTACGAACAATATACCGAGTATGTAAGACATGAAAAACAGCATACTAGAGACATGAAAGTAACATGAGACATGAGAAAATCGGCTGTACATACGATCCGCGCGTGGGCCAATGATATGCATAAATGCGCGCGCATGCATGTACGGGGTATATATATTTATATATGCGTATATAATGCCTGTCAAGCCTCTGTGGGCATTCCATCATATCATATCGGATTTTGTGGGCATCATCATCATCATCGTTATTATCATTTTCATTATCATCATATGACCGACCGATCGGTGGTAGTATATATAATGCTATCACCTTCCCATACCCTATATATATATATATATATATATATATATATATATATATATATATATATATACACACGCATATATATAAACATAATATACGCTTATATAACGCCTGAGGGGTCATAGGTATGTATATGCATAGATATAAATGAAATGCAATGCATAAACATGATAAGAGCACATTCTGAATCTGTCGGAGTGACGTAAGGTCGTTATACCTCCGAACATCATTATGAGATAACATTTTCATCAACAAGTAACTCGAGAGATCATATTGGATCTAAAGAAAGACTTTCCGGAGATAACATTATAGAACATGAATCAAACGAATCACCCCTAACTTCCAAGAATAGAATCATGATGTATTAATGTTACGTGTACATCCTGTTTATAAGTATCATGCCAAAAGGAAGGAAAGGGACATATTTCACGTACCTCAAGTCGTCCAAGCAACCCAATAATCGAGCTAATTACAACTAGCACGCCAATCCTATAACAAGGAATACATATGCAAACTTATTCGGCGCTAGTATATCACATATATCAACAATAACTTGATTCTAAAATGAAACGGGCAACACTTTCCCTTATCCTCTAGCCACAACAACATATACAACAACCCACAATAGCAACAAGAAGCTTACAAAAGTCCTTAAATACTCCTTTCACTAGCCATACAAAGAATATACACCAAACAACCCAAAGTATACCATTATACAATAGCAATTTACACTTCCTTTCCTTCCCAAGCAAGGAGCATAATCTTATAAATACATCAACAATATTAGATACTACTCATATACATGGAAATCAGCTCAACAACACAGCCACAACATGCTCAAAACAATCCATGAATCTCAACATGGTTACAACATCATTTATGGACTTCCTCCATAACTATTTTCACCTTTAAGACATATTGTATAACAATAAAATCAACTTAGCATAAGAACATAGCAGTAGAGATGAAACCTTATTTAATGATGCAAGAACTTCAACCCATCAAATTATTTCAAACTTAGTCACCTCCAATTCCACACCAAGAGCAACAACTAACACCTTCTATGAACTAGTTGAGGATTTTTAGAAATTGATCTTCTCTTGAAATGATTTGGGATGTTTATGGATGATAAGAACTCATGGAGAAGGTTTGGGAATGTATTGGTGTTTTTGAACAAATGACCCCAACGGAAATCTATTATAAAGCAATGGAAAATATTCCACCAAAATAAAATAGGCCACAAATGTACGACGTACATTTTTGTACGTCCGTACATTTTTATCACGTACCAATTTTTCAGTTCTAGAAAATTTTGGAAAATGAGGTACAGGTCGTACAATGTTGTACGAGGCGTACTTTATCCCATACCTCTTAGATTTGCGATTTGTCAGTTGCATTGGAAAAAAGACTCGCTGAACTTGAGTTTACATAGGTTATGCATTCCATAACTCCTCATATTCTAGGAGATATGCCTCGATCTGAGTTGGACCAAAAATCTGTCCAAAGTGCGCCAAATTTTCCAAAGTTTCGACAAACTTAATTTCTTCGATTCGCTTGTTCTCCAATCCTTACATAACTTACTAAACATGAACTTAAACCCTCTTAACTATAAGATAGGCATGTAAAATCTCATATAACCTTGAAGATAACTCCGGTGTCCAAGACTAGGACAACTAACATCCGACGAATCTCAACGTACAAAACTACGAGGTGTAACATCCTTCCCCCTTAGAAACATTTGTCCTCGAATGTTAAACTCTCAGAGATCTTATGGAGATCTAGAAAGAGCTTTCTCTATAATTGTAATAGTACCAACCTATCACGCAACAACCAACAACACAATACCACACAGGGCTACAACAATCAGTAACAAGAATAGCCTCACATGACCAAAAACAGTAACTAACAACATATACATACTTGAAGGCTATGATGTCTCAGTCTGAATCCCCTCTGGGAAAAACAAGTGCCAATGTCTAAATCTCTTGTCTTCCTCAGCTTCTCAAGTCATTTTCTTTACATCCACATTCCTTCATATTACTTTTACCAAGATTACACCGCTGGTTCTCAATCCACGAGCTTGGGACTTGGCGATCTTAAAAGGGTAGTAGGAACTTTCTTATACGATAGCTGTTCTGTAAATCGAATATCATCAATTGGTATAATTGTTGGAGAATTCCCAATATACTTATGGAGCATAGACATATGAAAGACTGGATATGCTGATTCCTAATTTGAGAGTAAATCTCGTAGGCCCTTCAGCCCATCCCGCGTATAATCTTGTGAACTCTAAAGTATCCAAAGGTAAACTTGTCCTGCTTATTAATTCTCATAAATCTCTTCAAAATGAAATGCCAATATCAAACAATCTAATAGTCTCCCATTCTTGTAGGGCTTCATACGGGCCATCTGGATATGCAAATTCAAGCCATACTAACTGGTCATCCCAACTTTCTTAAAGGTCTAGCATATATGTTCATAATATATCCTGAGACGTCTAAAAAGTGTGCTCTACCTAGTCACTTATCTCAAGGTGGAAAGAAATACTGGGGGTAGCCTATATTCTTCAGGTTCCTCTGAATATATTGATCCTCAGGCACTAGTAGAGAACTGGGCATCTTAATCAGATAAACAAAGATACTAAGTAACCGGACAATTCCATATATAGCTTACATAATTCCTTACAATTATAAAATCCATATTGATCATTCCTTCATTTATCAACAACATATCTATATGTTACTTCGGTCTTTCAGGCTTCTTTTATTTATTAACGAACCATGAACTCTATAATATTTCCTTTTTATTATCTACTAAGGTCATGATACATCTTTGTTGCCTATGTATAGATCATCTACCCTTGCTACATTTAACATATAGTCGGTTTTTATATCTTAAGAACCCATCTTGCTTGGATACTTCTTTCCTAAATCCTCTTTCGAGCTTTGGTTTTTAGAGATATACCATATCTAGGATACTATGTCTTTACTCAGGTTTCCTCAACATATACCATATCTTGCTATTGCTATCCTCGGATACACTACGTTTCACCAGTTGAAGCTCTATATGATCCTAGCAAGCCTCTCATATACTTATATCATCTCTGCGGTATATAATTTCATACCCTTCTATTACCTTCCATAATAAATGTATCTGTTTTAGTACTAGATCCATCCTTACTCATCTTAATGCAATGGAGCTTTCTTACACGTACTTACTCCCCATTTTCCTCTTCACTACCGCTACTAGCCTTTAGTTCCTCATTTAGGTCCATCTTATTCCATTTACTTACAACACGACTTTAATTCCTTTACGTCTTGAATATTCTATGCCTGGAATTCTCGTATCGCCTATAAGCTTTCGCTTCTAGATAATCATACACATTTATTCTTTTTAATCATAGGATGTTACCGTCAAGTACTCGTGTTCCTTCGAATAGTTCATTTTCATTTTAGCCCTCTTCTATTGTTAACTCCGCATCTTTCCCTCAACAAAGACACTACTAGATTCTGACTCGGATGCTTTTGCCTTTAAGGCTTCCCTGTACAATGCCTTCCCAACCGTTCTGCAACTTGGAACTTCGTATCCACATGACTAGCTCACGGTGGATATTTCATTTAACTTCTTATCTTAGTCTATTATTTACTTCGAATGCTATCATACTCAATCCTTCTTTGTTTCTCCAGTACTGAACTTCCTATTACACCTTTATCTTGAAACTTCAAGTAATTCCTTCCTTAGAGTAGTATCTTCCAAATCTTTATTTAGTCATGCATATGGCTGACTGGTTATGTGACAACTCAAATCGTTTACAACTTATCGGCCCGCTAGCATAATATCCCTGTGAGGTACTTTCCTATTCCTTTGTTATTATCTTTACATCTTCTAACAAGGCATACTTCTGATCCCATACTTATCTTCCCATCTTCCCTTTAAGGTGTTAACCTACTACTCTATATTTGACATCCCATTTAGCTGTCCTTTTTTCTGAAAGTACATACTCCCAGTAATTTTCACGACCAATCTTAGTCGACTAATCTTAGTCTATCTAGTCAGTTGCACATACATGTAACGTGTCACATATTCTCATAGACATACTGGCCCTGGATGGGCCTAATCTTTCATCTAAGGGATCTTCATAATTTTCCTTATCGTCCTTCTAGAAATCATCTTTCTCTTATTAATCGCTCTCCTATTTCATCACTCTAATGATATCTAACGCAAAATTCTATTCTAAAAAAACTGCCCTGATTGTTGATATTCCTTATTTTCTTCATTATATAAACGCTCGTTCTCTAGGCAGGTCTCTTTTAGATTACAAGTTCGTCTCATCAATAAAGGGCGTATTTATATCAATTTGAGACTTCAAACTCATCCAATGTCCATCATACAAATAATTCTTTTCAAAACATCACTCACTTCCTTCATTACCTATTCAGCCTTGTATAACTAACTCAATAATCCTGTGATAATAAAACTTATGGAGGAAATTTTTTTCCGTACCTTGGTCCTGCCTTCGTCTTATATATTCCTACGGATCAACTCATGATTCATTTGTCCTTATACTTGTATCTCTATATAACATTCTTGCCAATATACTCTATACAATAAGGCGACCTTCGTCAATATCTAGCTCATTGAGTGACATACATCGTTCTTTTAACTTTTTTTTTGACCAATCATATCCCCTTTAATATTCGAAACAATAACTATCCTTTGATGAATCTTGCATTCCACCTCATATCACTTTTAGACATTACACATCATCAGCCTTATAACCTATACTCTTCTCCTTTTCTATAATTCCTGTTTTACTTCTTTCTGCTCGTAAATCACAGGCATATTTACAATCATATTTAAACATATACTTATCCTTTACATGTCTTACTTCGAGGGGAAGTTACCAGTCCCATCTAATCATATTGATGTCTCATTAATAAAACACTTCTAAGGTTGCTAACCACTCACAGTATAACCACAGTCGTTTACTATTGCCCAACTTAAAATCCCATCAAACTTCTCTTCTTTTTAAGTCCCTTCAGTAATATTCCAAAATTTATCTTAACAGAATTTCATATAATATATCGATACCACTCTCAAGGGTATATAAAAAATTAATATTAATACAACATTAATTGTACCTGGCGTCATCACTCATCCCTTCATATGTACTATCTCCTCTTACTTACAAGTCATTCATATCTTACGGATTCCTCTTGACACCCATGATTCATAATTCTGTGGATATAATTTCTTCGTCGAACTATGTCTTATATATACTTTTTCTTGTCTTATCATACCACTGCCATTTTACCAGTCGCACTCTTAACCTGTCATACAACCACAAATTTCACTCAAGGTTCCTTTTTAATATTACTCTTTTTCCATTTCTTAATATAATCATTGGGGTTTTTTGACTTACCGTCGTTGCATAACATAAAACATTTCAAAATCATACTTGCTTAATTTTAACACTTTATCAAAGTGACAAATATACCTTCCATCATTGGTTGCTTTGGTCCTGAAAATCCGACGGATGTGGGACTTTCCATGGCCCTATTCTAGAACCCTGATCTAGCACGAATCGCTCTAACATGGGTTGGGAAAATTCCTTTTCCTGCTATCTCTCTATCGATTATTCACCGCCACCCAGAACTTGTACAAATGTACCAACTATACTAACCTGTCCGGTCTGGCCACCACCTTCATTTGAACCTTGCTTCTAAGATGCTGTCAAGTCTTGGTTAATAGGGTCCTCAGGCTGGAAACTCCTCGGTTTCTCGGAAGGCCCTGCACTCTCCACTGGTATACCATAATACGAAGCTTGGGGATCAACTCTCAGAATTGGCCTTTCCCTTTCTTGCCCAGCGATGGCCAAAGGTGAAACTGGCAACATCAGAGCTTTTCTTGGCTTCTTTACACTTATCAAAGTCGACGATACCTGTAGCGCTGATTCATTCTGAATCTCCGAGGGGTCTGTTTCCATGGAAGACGTGATCTCAGATGGGTCTGTCTCAATGAAGGGTAAATCCTCACTTGGGTCCTCCTCTAAAGAGTAACTTAATTCTCTCCCTGTCATCATTGCAATCCTCGAATTACCCGTAGTCCTTTTTAAAGAAGTTGTCGTCAAATTGTAAAAACCAAATGTCAGAGTTGAAGATTTTACACCCTATGACTCAGCTCTATAAAGACGATCTAGAATACAAAGAAGGGTAACCATCCTAAATGCCCTGTAGCCTCTTGTTCATATATGTGGCGCGAAACACACCCATTAACAAGACTCTACTAGATACGGCTTGTAGACAACCCTAGGACAAAACTGCCCTGATACCACTTTTGTCACGACCTAAACTGGAGGGCCATGAAGGGCACTTGGCCTTAGTTGCCAAGTACCACTAGACATACATCCATAATATAATCATAAGCATAGGTGGGCCATTAGATCCACCACGAGATAACCTGCTAACTCACAGAAGTAACAGACTGAAATATGGCAAGTCTGAAAGGACATAACTACGCAAATAAGCTAGATATACGATACATGCCGACAAGGCCGTACAACATCTGACTGCACATAACTATTTAGAAGCCTCTACTGGAGTACATGACATAATGTGGTCTGGACAGGGCCCCGCCATACCTATACATATGTAACTATGCTGACTCACAAGGCAGCTCCGGAACAAGTGGAGTGTAACAACACTATTTTCTGAGCTGATATCCTAATAGGAGAGCCGCCAACTTGTATATTAAGACCTGTAGGCATGAAACGCAGCGTCCTCAGACAAAAAGACATCAATACGAACAATTTACTGAGTATGTTAGGCATGAAAAATAGCATAATAGAAACATGAAAGTAACATGAGACATGAGAGAATAAACCTGTACATTTGATCATATATATATATATATATATATATATATATATATATATATATATATATATATATATATATATATATATATATATATATATGCGTACATAACTGTCATGACCCAACCAGAGGGCCATGACGGGCACCCGGAGCTAACCCACCGAGCACCTCTGAACATACATCTCATAATCATTTCTAGGTGGACTACAAAGATATGTCATGGGTGTCATACTCTGTAAAGGCACATATTACAAGATAGTGACACATCTCTATATAATCGTCAACAACTGTGCCTATTATCACAAGCCGACATGACTGCCAAAATATTATACAACAATATGCACTAATAAAGTTATGGAACATCTAGCTACATATATCTGTTGACGAGCCTCTATACAGGGTACAACAAGTCATAAGGAAGGGGCAGGACTCCGCCATGCCCAAATATGTACATAAAAGAGAAATACTGATAGACTGCAGCTCCGAAGCAAATGGAGCGCTCCTGAGATTCCACTGATGAAGCTCCTAAGGATCAGATACGCGTCTACCTTCGAGCATGAACACAGCGTCCGCAAGAAAGGACATCGGTACGAACAATGTACTGAGTATGTAAGACATGAATAACAACATAACACGAGATATGGAGCATAACATGATATAAAGAGATAACCTGTACTTCTGATTGCCTCGTAAGGCGGATACCATGCATGCTTAGCCTTTTTAAAGAAAATATTTTTCATACATATAATACTTAATAGTGCTGGGCCCGATCCATATGGTATCATTAGCCGGCGTTCGGCGTAATCATCGTACACCGCCCACTAGTGGTGCTGCCCAGCCATATAGGCACGGTGTTATTATCATTATCCATAAGCCGCCCATCGTAATGGTGCTGCCTGGCCATATAGTCACGGTGTTATTATCATTATCCATAAGCCGCCTACCGTAGTGGTGCTGCCCGACCATATAGGCACGGTGTGAGAAAATACTTACATATATATGAAGCATGCATAAGAGCCCAATTAAAATCCACAACTCTATCGGAGTGACATAAGGCCGGTAACCTCCGATTATATTATGGAGCAATCATCATCGCTATATCTCACCTTGAAGGAACAATTATCATAAGGTGAGATCAACAACAATGAATAAAATCAAGAAATTCATGAAATAAACTCAATAATCTCATAATAGCATCACTTTGGAATCTCTAGAAATGGGATTATCATCATCATCATTATTATCATGGAACATACTTATCTTTAGCAGTATAAGAAACTCTAAGAATCATGAACTTCTAGCTTTTGGGAATAAGGATATTATGGAAAACATTTATGGGTTCATAAGAAAAGAATCATGCCTTTAGAAAGAAATGGACTAGCCTTAACATACCTTGTCGTTCCTTAACTACTTAACGATTATCCTTCCGAACTTGCAAGAATCATGCTTTTAGAAAGAAAGGGACTAGCCTTAACATACCTTGTCGTTCCTTAACTACTTAATGCTTATCCTTTAGAACTTGTAAATCTACATTCAAGATAATTCATACCAAGGTCAAGCCATTGAAACTCTCATAAGATCAAACTAGACTAATAAATGAGCCAACGAAAATCGGACAGCATTTCCCCTATATTATCTACTTCCTCCAAATTCCAAAATAACTCCCAAACATCATTAACAACATCAACCATAACATAATTAAGATACTACATGACAAACATATACAAATTCTGTTACACCCCGGATCTTCGAAGAAGCACTTATCAAATTTGAAACATAAGTACGTTGAGTTATGGTTAAGTAAAACCACTTTGAAATATAATGTGCAAGCATTATTAAGTATATTTAATTAGTGAAGGATGTATATAAGGTATACCAAAATATTTTATAAGGAAATGAGCGGAAGAAATGGAGTGGTACGACATTGGAGAAAGGATGGGTGAAGTTTCGTGTGAAAATTTTGGTCCAACTTGAGGGAAGAATATGTCTTAACATATGAAGTGTTTTGAAGTGAAACAAAAGCCTAAAATGAAGTTCGTCGAGTCTAGTTTCCAACTCAACAAATCTCTCATCAATACGACATTGGAGTAGAGAATTATGGACGTTACAAGTTAGGCTAACATAGCAGAAACGCTTGCTACGATGAATCTTCTGATGCGGACTTGCTACGATCGCCTACGGTGACCCCCGACTTTTGAACCTTATAAAAGGGGCAAAACCCCATATTTTTCACCCAAAATCAGATTTTAAAGCTCAGCAACATAAGGGGAAATTATGCCATAAAAAGTTGAGGGTTTGAGTGATTTTCAAGTGACGGAGTATTAATCGAAGCTCGGATAATGCATAGATGTGATTCTAGTATGGTTTTACGGTGGATTCAAGGTGGATATTGAAGATATCATTGTTTTAATAAAAATAAAGTATGAATCTCTCCTTATTAATATTACTTTTGGTTTATTTACGAAGATAGATTGATTAACTGGTTCTATAATAAAGTTGTTGGTTGAGAAACTGGACAAACATCGCGTGGGATGTTTTATGGAATATTTTGGTATTGATAATGATGTTGTTGATGTTGGTGCTGTTGTAGTTGTTGTTTTGTTGGTATTGTGATTTCGGGCTAGGGATATAAACAGGGGATATGCTGTCCAAATTTCGGCAAATTTCAAGAGGATTTAATTTGAAGGCTCAAGACAAGCATATGATAATGAGCCTAACAATAGTATGAATGGCTTTATATGTAGATTACGGGACTGCGAATGATCTTATGTAGATTGCAAGACAGAAAGTAAGTTGGAAAAGTCGAGAAGTAAGCTTCGGTATGTTAAGGCTACTTTCTTTCTTTCTAAAGGCATGATTTTTTTCTATGAACGCATACATGGATTCTATAATATCCTTATTTCCAAAAATCCCGATGCTCGTGATTCTCAAAGTGCCTATGATGCTAAAGATAGATGTTTCTATGATGGCAACAATGATGATGATTCCATTTCTTAAGATTCCTACTATTGAGACCTTTTTGACTATTCGCACAAAGGTGTGCTATTCACGAAGATTATACTTGGGTTACCATAACCCTAGTGTAGTACTACTCTCTAGTTAAGAGCTAGTATAAGAATAGTTGAGTTATACGAGATGATTGAATGGAAGGAGGCATAATTAGTGGATATGTTGTTTATATGCTATTATGTTGCCTTCGAGTTATCATTATATGTATACGCCTGGCCTACGGGTCATGGAGTTATCGCCTGGTCTACGAGTCATGGAGTTGTTGCCTGACCGACGGGTCACGGAGATGCGCATACCTAACCTACGGGTTATGGAGTTGATTATACCTGACCGACGGGTCATGGAGTTGCTTATACCTGACCTACGGGTCATGGAGTTGATTATACCTGGCCTATGAGTCACGGAGTCTTATTTATGGAGTTATGTTATGTATGCCTGACCTTCGAGTCACGAAGTAATATCTATAGAGTGATGTTATCTTGCCTCAGATGAGAGGCAACCCAGGTTGAGCACCTCCAGATGCTTTCTTGAAATGTCCAGAGTATAGTTTATTATTTCATTTAAGTTGTTATCTTGCCTTACACATTCAGTACATTATTCGTACTGACGCCCCTTTGTCTGGGGGCGCCGCGTTCATGCCCGCAGGTTCAGGTAGTCGGACAGACGATTCAGCTCGGTAGGCCTTCTACTCAGCCGCAGTCAGTCATGACTCCACTTGGTTCGGAGCTACAGTCCCTTTGGTGGTATGCTATTTTGACATGTACATATGGGTGTGACGGGGCCTTGTCCTGTTCTTTCTGCAGCTCGTGTTCCCTAGAGGTCTGTAGACAGTTAGTTGTATGTAGTTGGGATATTATGTAGCTATGTTGGCTCTCGGTTTGTTGTTCGGCCCTACGCGCGGCTGCGTCGGCTTGCTCGCGTATATATATATATATTGGGTGTGTGTGTGCCCAGTTCAGACGAGACAGACAATATTTGTTTATATATATATCCGTTTACGGCCTCGTCGGCTGGTTGATATTATCGGTGTGCAGGTAGGCCTTAACAGGGTTTCAGATATAGAGTGGTTCGCTCGGGGCCTAGTTTGGCATTGAGTGCCAGTAACGCCACTCCAAATTTGAGGCGTGACAAACTTGGTATCAAAGCCGTTCTGTCCTAGGGTTGTCTATAGATTGTGTCTAATAGAGTCTTGGTTATGGGTGTGAAGTGTGCCGCATTTATAAACGGGAAGCTACAGGGCATTTAGGATGGTTACTCTTCTTTCTTATCTTAGATCGTGCTGCAGAGCTAAGCCATAGGATATGAAGTCCCTGATTCTAACCCTAAATATTTTGGGTTGTGGATGAGCGATTGATTATACAGTTTGGAGAAATTGATAAGAATTGAAGTTTGTTGATCCAAAAGGTGTGTTCCCTACTTTATTGATATTGATGTACATGGACGACTAGTACATGAGCGGGATGCCACGTGTATTTGTGATTGCCCTGAGAGGCATTGGATGTGTTTTCTGGGCTGTGTGCAGGGTCGAGGTAGTAAGAATTATAGAGGAAACTCTGCCAAATTTTTTACAAATTGAATTGTTTGAATGTCTATGCCATAGAGAAAGAGTAAAAGGAAATGTCATAACCAGACGTTTGGTAAGCTATGAGTGAATAAACAATTATGAGACGCTTTTAAAGAGGAGTTTTAGAATGATTCTAATTTGATTTAAGGGATGAACCCCGGAGGAAAAGTGATTAGTAGCTAGAGAAACTGGAATGAGTTGCATTCGAGATTTTAGAGAATTGAGACTTATTGACGATATAAGGGAAGTTGACAGTAAGAACTCAAGTATAGTACTAGGATTCATGGATTGATAAGCAAGAGATAATGAAGAGATATTGAGATGGAAAAAGGAAGTTAATGAGTAGGGGAAGGTTTTATTTCGAAAGTATATATATATCGGATCAGGACGGGTTAATGATAGACACATGGACTTATTTTATTGAACTTCCCTATATGATGTAAGTTTGCTTTGAGATTCAGAAGTCACTAGTTATTTAACTTCAAGGGGACTCTGAGTATTCGATAATTGGTACTATTCGGAGAATCATTATGACCAAGTTACTTCTGATATTAACGACGACCTCGGATCCAGCTATGAGAAATCAGAATAGCCGAGGGAAATTAGGAGCATATGAGCCTTACGATTAGAATTTCGAAATGATTGTAAGTAGGAGTCTGGCAAGCTGGTCAAAAAGAGAGGAAATGTAATAAGTCACAGACTCAGGATAGAGTTAAAAAGCAAAGGGAGTATTTTGTAAGTAAGCTATTGAGAAGCGATGTAAACGATAATTCATGTGTGTGCGTGCCCTTATGATTGGTCTTGCGATATGCTAAAGGTATTGATTGAGCTGGGTATTGAAGTTAAGGTAGCGAGTGCTACAGGGCATATTGATACTGTTTCTCCGATTGTTAAAGTTGGATGGTCATAATGCAACAATATCAAGGAGAAGGAAAATATGTGTACATAAGAGTAAGAAGATTGTGATGTCATGAGAAGAAGAGAAGTGTAAGCAAGGGAAGTATGTTGCTAGTAAGGGTCAAGTAAAGTTTCCGAGGAAAGGGTAAGGCGGCGGTAGAGGCGAAGGGCTATTCGGATAAATTTTTTAAAGTAAATAAGAAGGAGGGGTAGAGTATGGCAACACATGGTAAAGGGCGAATGCGAAGATCCCGGAAATAGATCTCGATAAATAGGATTGAAGTATAATAACGATGGGTATGGATGTAACCTGAGAAAGCATAATCAGATTTTATGGAAGATTAATAAGATAAGAAGTTTGGCCAAGAGGTAAAACATAGATAGCATGGGAGAAGAGTTTTGATAGGGAGTACAGAGATTTGATTATAAAGGAAATAGGACGAATATACGAGGGGTATGTATGAATATGAACAAGTTATGGCATCAAAAGGAAAGATAAGAAAGGGATGAAAGGAGGAAGAAAAGGATATATTTTATAAGTATTTATGAATAGGACACGGATCGACAAGATATCAGAAGAACTATGACCCCTGACTATGGTATAACCGCTTAGTAAAGAAGAACTATAGAATAGTATGAGCTGGGCAAATGAAAGAGCGGGTCGTGGGAAACAGATGTGATAGTACATTGACTTATGATGCTATTGAAAAAAAAGAGAGACCAGATTTGGTTGGCTAAAGGATAAGGTTAGTGCAAGAGAGAAAACAGACAAAAGCCTTAAATCGCAAAGGTAAACAGAGGAAATGAGTATCTAAGAACTTCGGATATCTATGTGACTGATAATGTTATACCCCGCGTTTTCAGAGCATGAGTTTGACGTGTACCTCATCGTAGTAATGAGATGTTTTGAAAGGCACAAGCCATGGAAAGTACGTAACAACGAAGAAAAAGGGTGAATTACGATCTCGTAAGTCATAATCGGGAAAGAATATTTTGAAACACGGGAACATGGCCATTATTAGTGTAATAAGTGATAAATATCATGTATGGAGAATTTCGGAATATTTCGAGATTGAGCAAATTGAAGAAAATAAGTTCGACGAAAATTTGAGAAACGCGGGACGGATTTTAGTTAACTTTGGAGGCGCATATCTCATAGTATATGTGGAGTTTTAAGGTGGTTCAAAGTCCTAAAATGAAGTTCGTCGAGTCTAGTTTGTAATGCAACCAACCGTTCATTGATAGGACATCGGAGTAGAGAATTATAGACGTTACAAACTGAACCGTCGACGCAGAAACGATATTCCGCGGCATCGCTACATAAAGATCGTAGCTACGGTAAAAACCGACTTCAAAGAATCCGTTTTAAGGGTTAAAATCTCATTTTTTTTCATCCAAAACTTCCAAAAATTTCCAGAAAATACAGCAAAGAAAGGGAGCAAATATACATCACAACAATTGAGGATTTTGAGTGAGATTTCAAGTAATGAAGTACCAATCGAAGTCCGGCAACGCATAGTCACGAATATAATTTCATTTGGAATTAGAGGAGCATGGGAACAAGAAAATGTTGAAGAAGGTAAGTTTAATCCTCTTTTCACATGTTATGGATGGTTTATATGTGTTGTGTGTGTGGAAATTCATGAAATATGGTGTGTTGAAATGAAGCCGTGTAGGTGTTGGTTATGTTGGAGTGATGAACTAGTTTTTATTTAATATTTTGGTTGTTGTTGATATGGATTCCATAATGAAAATGATGGTTTAATGATTTAAATGGAAGTCGGAGTCGTTTGTAAGTTGTTAGAGAAGATAATGTGATTTTAATATGGTTTCGGAATTTACGTGAATAATATTGTTAACGTGCGGATTGTTAGTGAAGTTTATGAATTTGGAAGGAAGAAATATGTTATGGTTGTTCATGTTGAGTTGGGAAGGTTTCGGGTTCTATGGCATATTATTTGGATTGTTTGAATATTTTTGTGGATTGTTGGAAATGTTATTGAATCATGTTTGAATGGTTTTGAGTTGGTATTTGAACGCGTGGCAATGATATTGAATTGATTATATATGTTGGTTTGAACGTAATTGGAATGTCGTCGCATTGTGCGAAAGAAGGTTGTTGATGATAAAGTGCGTTTTGAATAAATGGTTGATGTTGTTAGAATGTTTGTTGGTATTGTTGTTGATGAATTTGGCCGAGTTGAAATCTCGGGGTTGTTGCATTTATAGGGGAAATGCTGCCCAAAATTCTGTAATAAAGTGCAAACTTGGAATTGGATCTCTCGATGCTTATGACTAATGGTTAATGCATAATGACCTTATTGTAGATTTTGAGAAGCCGAGACTTGAGTTTGGATTAGCTTAGGAAGCAATCGAGGTATGTGAAGTCTACCCTTCTTTTCTTTTGGCATGTCTTAGACGGGATTAGGGTATGACATGATTTGTGCCTCGGGGTAACTCCATTCGTAAATTTCGAGTATGTTTGTGATTCGTATTTGCTTTGATGTTGGCATCCTTAGTATGGTCCGTATGTCTTGGATATGATTGAGTTTGAAATGTTGCGTAAGCGATTCTTATATGTTTCTTGATATTCGTATCCTTAATGCGGTCGAGTTATGACCCTTACGTCTTTTGTATCATTAAAATTTCTAAAGTTGCAAAAGAGTTATATTTTCAAAAGAGTTTTGTTTTCAAAAGAAATATGTTCCTAAACGATTTCGAAACTACGAACGACCGTAACTTTCAAGAGAGAGCTCGGATCGCTTTGATTTCTTCGCAAATGATTTCATGACGAGTAAGGACTTAAATTTTTATAGGCGGGCCCGGATTGGGTTGACGCTCGTCCGTGGGTCCCGCGACTTTTTTATGTCGGTTTTAAATGACCTATTTTTAAAAGGGATTTAATACGACCACTTTTCCGATCCCAAGCATGATTATTTATTTGTCTGTCGAGTTGGAAATAAGGATTTTGTGTCCATGATTTTGATACGTAACGACGGTTTGATATGTCCCGAGCGAGATTCGGAGAAAACTCGATTTGACTATGGTTTTGGATTTTCAAAAAGAGGGTTCGTTTTGATCATTCGGTTGAGTCCGTGATGATGTCCGATATCGCGCGTGGTTACTTACGATCTGCTCGTGCGTTCGTGTTACCTCTTTCACCGATCCCGGGCCGTATACGATCGTGCGCACTATGATATACTCGGTGTTATCTCGTGTTACTGTTCCGAGACCTCGCCACAGGGCCGGTTCCGTTTATGGAGTTATCTTTGATATGGCTTATGATATGTTGTGATGGTGTGTTATGTTCGGGGTTGTACGAGATTTGAAACTTCCGGTGTTTGTCGTTGTGGCGCCGATAGGGGCGGCGACCACGTTCGTCCGCCGGTCCTATGGACCGCGTATGATATGTGATGATGTATGACGATATGATGAGTTTGTTCACCGATGCGGGGCAAACCAATGTCGAGGCAAATCCCACATTGGTCTAGGCAAATCCCACATCGGTTGACGTTATCTCGTATGACGGGATATGACGTGTACGGTACGAGTATGATGATTATTCGCGTGTGTCACCCAGATTATGGGGCTGATACGATTTGTGTTTCGGATATAAGCCTTTAGTATTCCGGTATTGTTCTCACTTTTTGTATTTCTTACTTCGGTTAAGGCCTCGATTGATGTATGCTATGCTTTACATGCTCGCACATATTTCGCATCGACCCCCTTTCTTCGGGCCGCGTTTCATGCCACGTGTGTACCCACGACGAGTAGGTGATGTTAGCGAGAAGATGTTCCAAATTTGGATCAAGCAGTTCCATTTCTTCCGAATGCCGCCGAGTCCGAGTGCTTGTATGGTATCCGAGATGTTAGTAGAGACTTTGGGCATGACGTGTCGAGTGTATGATATGTCGGGTTCCGTTTTGTAAGCGGCTATGTAAGCCGGTGCTTGTTTGTATGCATTATGCTACCGATGTGTTTGGCAAGCGGCTATATCAGCCACACAAAGATCGTTGTGCCTTATATTACGCTTTTCATACGACCGCAGATTTTATTTGCTTTGAAAAAAACGAAAGGCATGTTTGTTTCCCGAAAAATTTTCATTGCGCGTGCGTGTGTTTTGTTTTGTGGGCCCGATGGTTAAGGTGGGTTGGCGAGAGTCCGGCGGTTCGCTTTCGGCCCTAAGGCAGGGTCGGTGCCCGTCATGCCCTATCGGAAATTGGTGTGACAGATAAACTCAACAACAAATATGGTATGCCGTACTATGGGGAAGACTTATCGTGTAAAAATTAAGCGAAGGCCAAGAGTCAACGAAGAACCTCAAAGGAGGTAATAGAGAAATGACGCGTCTGATTGGAACAACGTTGGCGACAATGAACTCTCATAGAACAAGAAAAATAATGGTTCTTCTATAAAGGAAATGTTTATGATTGAAAACAGCAGACAACGGAAAGAGTGAAATGATTTGAATTCGTTGCGTGATAAGGAGCCTGGTTCACATTTCGGCAAATTTCTAAATTATCCCTAATTTATCAGTCGGATTAAGAGATTAGCAACCTTAAGAATAAGTTGAAAGAAAAGGATCCTTGAAGAAGATATTTGAGATATTCTTGGAATAGGCACAGTATTTACCGATAGCCAGACCGAGCATAAGAAGCCTTATCAAGAACAAGAGAGGATCAAGTAAAGTATATGGATGAAAGGAAATTTCGGCGTGACATTAGCTGGAAGATAAAATACCGCAAGGATCGATTCAATTGCTACAGGAAAGCCAGGGATACTACATTATCAGTTTCTGAGGTTATCCTTAAGGGGGGAAGAATAAGTTAAATCCCAAGAAGATGAGGGCACAAAACATCTGTGAAGCGTAAGAAGGGTACGTGGAGATCAAAAGAAACAAAAATTTCTAGTATATTGGGATAAAAGGGAAGATAAGACCAAAATTGGATAAAATTATATGATAAGTATTGGATAAATGAGTATATGAGGATGTAAATGACAAAAGTCGAAGAGACAATGAGGATGATAAAATATGAGGAGCTAGCCAGCAGACGAGTGATACGAAAAAGAGATGACCGTGAGTATAAGCATAAATTTTAGCCACAAAAGGAGGAGAATAATATCCAAGAATTGATTGGGCAAGGAATTTGGTGAACTCGGGAATACCACCATTGATAGCAGATCAATAGTAGTAAAAAAACACCAAAGGAATTGTGAAGGCATGCATATATAGTCTACATATACGTAAGGACGATTAGCTAGTAATTGCACAAGGAAGAACTGTATATGTTAAGAAGAAACCATGTTATTGCTCATACAAAGGAACCAAGGAATCCAAGGAAGATTAATCATCAGAAATTGAGGCGCTTCAGTATAAGGAATTATCGAGTACTACTGCAGTAAGACTGGAAACGCCATAGATTCAGTGTAAGAAAACCCAAAAGGGGTAAGGACTATTAACTAGTGGAGCAAAATCAATCTGTGCCGACACAACTGAGTGGTATGCAGACAAGAGATAGAGTAACATTGCAGCAAGAGAGGATTGTCGCTCCAACAAATCGATATAGCATCATAAGTCAACAAATTATGGTTACGACTTATTAACTTAAGGTATATAGCCTCCAAGGCACTGCGAGGAGGATCATAAGTTGCGAATAAGTTCAGTTCCGAATGAGTGAATATGACTGCAAGTAAGTAAAGTAAATACCAGCAAATGCCGGTGAGAATATTGGCATCAATGTTAGAACGAGCGCTCCTATAACATTCGAGGACGAATGTTTTTAAAGGGGGAAGGATGTTACACCCTGTATCTTCGAAGAAGCACTTATCAAATTTGAAACATAAGTACGTTCAGTTATGGTTAAGTAAAACCACTTTGGAATATAAGAAGCAAGCATTATTAAGTATATTTAACGAGTGAAGGATGTATATAAGATATACCGAAAGATTTTATAAGGAAATGAGCGGAAGAAATGGAGTGGTACGACTTTGGAGAAAGGATGGGTAAAGTTTCGTGTGAAAATTTTGGTCCAACTTGAGGGAAGAATATCTCTTAGAAAATGAAGTGTTTTGAAGTGAAACAAAAGCTTAAAATAAAGTTCGTTGAGTCTAGTTTTCAATGCAACAAATCTCTCATCAATATGATATCGGAGTAGAGAATTATGGACGACAAGTTAGGCTGACAGAGCAGAAACGCGTGCTATAGTAACTGCTACAGTACCGACTTGATACAGTAACTGCTACAGTGACCTCGACCTAACCTTTGAACCTTATAAAAGGGGAAAAACCCCTTATTTTTCACCCAAAATCAGATTTTAAAGCTCAGCAACATAAAGGGAAATTATGTCATAAAAAGTTGAGGGTTTGAGTAATTTTCAAGTGGCGGAGTATTAATCGAAGCTCGGATAACGCATAGATGTGATTCTAGTATGGTTTGGCGGTGGATTCAAGGTGGATATTGAAGATATCACTATTTTAACAAAAATAAGGTATGAATCTCTCCTTATTAATATTACTTTTGGTTTATTTACGAAGATAGAGTGATTAAATGGTTGTATAACAAAGTTGTTGGTTGAGAAATTGGACAAACATCGCGTGAGATGTTTTATGAAATATTTTGGTATTGACAATGATGTTGTTGATGTTGGTGCTGTTGTAGTTGTTGTTTTGTTGGTATTGTGATTTCGGGCTAGGGATATAAACAGGGGAGATGCTGGCCAAATTTCGACAAATTTTAAGAGGATTTAATTTGAAGGCTCAAGACAAGCGTATGATAATGAACCTAACAATAGTATGAATGGCTTTATATGTAGATTACGGGACTGCGAATGATCTTATGTAGATTGCAAGACAGAAAGTAAGTTGGAAAAGTCGAGAAGTAAGCTTCCAGGTATGTTAAGGCTACTTCCTTTATTTCTAAAGGCATGATTCTTTTTCCTATGAACGCATACATGGATTCTATAATATCCTTATTTCCAAAAATCCCGACGCTTATGATTCTCAAAGTGCCTATGATGCTAAAGATAGATGTTTCTATGATGGCAACAATGATGATGATTCTATTTCTTAAGATTCCTACTATTGAGACCTTTTTGACTATTCGCACAAAGGTGTGGTATTCACGAAGATTGTACTTGGGTTTCCATAACCCTAGTGTAGTACTCCTCTCTAGTTAAGAGCTAGTATAAGAATAGTTGAGTTATATGAGATGATTGAATGTCAGGAGGCATAATTAGTGGATATGTTGTTTATAGGCTATTATGTTGTTAGAACCCGTATTTTGTACATTGGAATAATCCAGATTAATTATGATAAGTTAAGGACAAGACTATTCCGGGAATTGAAGTCGGGACTTTTGACTTGTGATTTTATTTTGAGACATATGTTATATATGAAATTGTTGGTATGGAACACTTAGGAAAATTTGGGACCAAAAGTGATAAAATTGGAAGTTGAAAATCATCCACTTTTTCTATGGTTGGCCTTGTAAGTGGGGTGAATGGCCCACACAAGTTGTGTTCAATTTTAATTGGAACAACACATTGTGTGGGCCAAGGACAATAGGAGATATTTTTAAGGGGACTTAAAAGATGACCACTTAGTCATCTTTCTCTCATTTCACATTCCCACACTTAGAAAATAAAACAAGAAGTTGAGGAACCAAAACCATGGCTCTCGGCCAAGACCATGGAAAACCAAGATCATTTTGAGCCACTCTAAAAATATTTCTTGGGTACAAATCAACTAATTAGAGGTCCCTAAGTAACTTGGAAGCATTGTTGGGGTGATCAAGTCCTTCATTCAAGAGATTACAAACCCTAACCCCTTTGTGGAGTTGAAGAAGAAAGGTAAGTATGATCTTGTTTATTGCGTTGTGAACATTTTATTCATGTTGTAGTATGTTAATATGGATGGAAATCATGAAATATGGTATGTTGGAAGTGGGTTGTGGGATGGGTGTGTTGGCCGTGTGAAGTGTGTGTGTGTTGTGCGGTGTTGAGTTGATAAATTAGTTCCTTGTAGCTTGTCGATTATTGTAGGGTGAAGAGATAGACTAGAACCATCTAAATGTGTATATGTATAGATGTGGGTGTGGCCGTATATATGGTCCCAATGTGTGGCAAAGGAAGAATTAATATCGCTTAGCGTCGTAATGGTTATTGTGATGACTTTTATGTTGGAAATGAGAGTTTAATGTCCCAAGTTTGATATGATAAATGTGCGGACTGATTTGGAGAACTTTGTGCATTTAATGCAATCTTTATATATGAGGACCATTAACATATGTATATGTGTAGTGTGGACGAATGTGAGTCCTATAATATGTCGAAGATCGCATTACTATCGCTTAGCGTTTTAATTGTCGTCGTTATGAATTTTAGTTGGAATTGAGTATTTAATGACTCAAAAATGATGTTGGAATGGTAGGGGCTGATCTAAGGTTTATTGTACGTTTGATGTAATTCGTATATGTTATGAGAATGATATCGTTATATTGTGGATTGTGATACAAAACATGACTTGAAAACGAGGAAAGTAAAAAGGGGGCTGCTCTCGGCTAGGGGGCTGTTTTCGACCAACTTGGAGAAAAATTATGTGAATTGTTTAGAATGCCCTTGAATATTGTTGGTAAGGATTCGGGTTGATAATTGAATGTATGAGCTATATTGTGGCTTGAATGTAAGCCGTCGAATCGAATATTTGCAAAGTTGTTAAATGTTGTAAAAGAGAGTTACTATTGTTATTTTGCCTTTTCGAATTGATGATCAATGTTGCTAGGTTGGTTATTGTGGTTGTTGTTGTTGATCTTGAGCGAGTTAAATTCTCGGGGTAGCCTATTTACAGGGGAAATGCTGCCCAAATTTCTGTAGAATTAAGGACGAAATTGGAATTTAAGGCCAAAAAGTCTTTAGCTAATATTTGGCATTTTATGGCTTGTTTATAGATCGCGGGCAGCCCGAATCATAGGTTGGATTAGCTTGAGTTTGGATCTTTTTGGAGAGCGTTTGAGGTATGTAAAGTAACCTTTCTTTTTGGCATGCCTTAGTTAAAGTAGGCTATGATGCGAGCCTCTAAGAAACTCTATTCTTGAAATCCGAGCTTGTCTATGATTCGCATGTGTTTCCTTGGTATTCTTGTGCTCATATGCCATAACATTGATCCTTATATCCTTGGAATTCATAATTTGTAAAGATTTCATGAAAGCTGATTTTTGGTCTTTAAGCTTATTCTTTAGCGATTCCAAAAGTTCAAACGCTCATAACTTTCTCAGAAAAGCTCGGATTGCTTTGAAATTTTCGTAGGAGTTTGTATGATATAGAATGGGTATGTTTTTCATAGGCGGGCTCAGTTCAGGTCTATACTCGTCCGTGGGTCCCGCGACGCCATTTTATGTGGATTCGATAACTTTGAAACAAAAAGTAATAATTATTATTCCGATTTCGAATATGACTATTTTACTTATCTTTTGGATTTATGATAATGATTTTATGCATATGATTACTCACTACTCCGCTCGTGCCTACTATGATATCGTTCGCCGGTTCCGGGCCGGCTCGTTGTCGTGCGCATTATGATACATTCCGGTGTTATGCTGTGATTATGGTTCACCGAGCTCCTCGCTCGAGGGTCGGGTTCCACTTATGTTTGGTGTTATGCTGTGTATGGCGATATGCTGTGTGTGATATGTGATGGAGATTCGGAGATTTGAAACCTTCTGGTGTTATGCTGTGTTATGGCGCCCTCGACAGACGGGCGACCATATTTCCTGTGCCCTATGCATGATTTATATTTTGAAGTAATATTGTGATATTTTGAAAATGCATTTACTTTCTATACCTCTATTTCGATTGTGACCCAGATTTGTACATTACATTTTCTGCTTTACATACTCAGTACATATTCCGTACTGACTCCCTTTCTTCGGGGTCGTTTCATGCCGCACAGTGCATACGCACGCTTGGTGATCCACCCGTTTATGACACCCCTTCGCTATTTGGAGTGCTCCTCTCATTTCGGAGCTTATATTTTTGGTATATATACTCGTTCATGCATTTGTATATATTCGTTCGTGGGGTACGGTGGGGCCCCGTCCGTCATCCGATTCTCGTCGGCCCCGTTTAGAGGTCCGTGGACATGTTTTGTGGGTTGTGCCTACTTTCGTACCGGCCGTGCTTGTATATGTTGTGTTTGGGGCGATCCCACGCCGCGGCGTCGGTCCGCATATGTATATATGTTGTGTTGTTGTGCCCCGTGGCCTTTGTTGGTATTTTCTGTGCGCAGGGTTATTTTGGATAGTCCGTAAAACAAAGGAAACTCTGCCGAAATTTTTCTGGAAATTATCCAAATTTGAAATATAGCCTTGTCGGCTTTTGTTGGATACTTGGATGCGTTTGATATCATTTGAGATATCGTTTGATAGGTGTGTTTGGGTGCCCATATCGGGCACTAGTCACGGCCTACGGGGTTGGATCGTGACATATGTTGCCTTCGAGTTATCGTTATATGTATACGCACGGCCTCGGTGTCACGGAGTTATCGCCCGCCCACGGTCATGGAGTTATCGCCCGGCCTACGGGTCATGGAGTTGTTGCACGACCGACGGGTCACGGAGATGGGCATACCCGACCTATGGGTCATGGAGTTGATTATACCCGACCGACGGTCGTCGTGTTTCTTATACCCTCGACTGCGGGTCATGGAGTTTATTGTACCTGGCCTATGAGTCACGGAGTTTTGTTTATGGAGTTATGTTATCTATGCTTGACCTTCGAGTCACGAAGTTATATCTATAGAGTGATGTTATCTTGCCTCGTATGAGGCAACCCAGTAGAGCACCTCCGTATGCTTTCTTGAAATGTCCGTAGCATAGTTTGTTATTTCATTTCAGTTGTTATCTTGCCTTACTTATTCAGTACATTATTCGTACTGACGTCCCTTTGTCTGGGGGCGCTACGTTCATGCCCGCAGGTTCAGGTAGTTGGACAGACGATTCAACTCGCAGGCCTTCCGATCGGCCGCCGCGCCGGTGCACTCCACTTGTCCGGAGTCACAGTCTCTTTGGTGGTATGCTATTTTGACATGTATATATGGGTGTGACGGGGCCTTGTCCTATCCTTTCTGCAGCTCGTATTCCCTAGAGGTCTGTAGATAGTTGTATATAGTTGGGATATTATGTGGCCTTGTTGGTTCTCAGTTTTGTTGTTCAGCCTGCATAGCAGCGTCGTCGGCTTGCTCAGTTGTGTATATATATATTTCGGGTGTGTGTGTGCTAGTTCAGACGAGACAGACAACATTTGTTTATATATATCCAGATTACGGCCTCGCCGGCTGGTTGATATTGTCGGTGTGCAAGTAGGCCTTAGCAGGGTTTTAGATTTAGAGTGGTTCGATCGGGGCCTAGTTTGGCATCGAGTGCCGGTCACGCCGCTCTAAATTTGGGGCGTGACAAATTCGTCGAAAACTTCCTTCGAAAATCAGTCCACAAGCCAACAACATCAACATATCTATCTACGACCTTTGTGCCATGTTTTCCCTTACTTTAAACCATTAAAATCCTCAAAAGAAACGACTTAATATCAAATTCAAGATGAAAAACATACCTTATAACTTGAAGAACTTCACCTCACACAATTCACCCTAAAGCTTCTCCACCACAACTTCAATTAGAAGTACGAACAAGCTCCTTCCATGAACTAGTTAAGGATTCTATGGCTTGATCTTCTCTTGATTTGATTTGGAATGGTTTGGAGTGTTGGAGAGAGCTCACAAGGTCTAGAAGGTTTGGTTTTGGTGAAAATATGAGCCCTAAAGTCGTGGCCCTTCTTTGATTCGTTGAGATTCGTTGTTAATCTTACAAACCCAAGCTTAATTTGATGTAGAAACTCCTAAATTTGCTATATCTTGGTGTAAGAATATTGGATGAATGTTATGGGAGCTTCTAGAGAAGTGTGGAGATGAGAAATGGTGAAAAATGAGGTGATTTAGGTGACTTAAGGGGGTATATATAGTAGTCCAATTCGGTTTGGGATGATGGGTCGAAATTGGTGGGCCTTTTAAGTAGTTTCTAGAATTTCCACGTAGGTTCCCAGGCTCCTGGCAGTCTGTTTTAAAATGCCCATAACTCCCTACTCCGATGTCATATTGACAAACGGTTTGTTGCATTGGAAACTACACTCGACGAACTTCATTTTAGACTGTTGAAATACCACAAAACTCCTGATATACCAGGAGATATACCTCTCTGAAGTTGACCCAAAATTCTGCCAATTTTTTTTTCAAATTTTTGAAAACTTATTTTCTTCGATTTGCTTGATCCCGGAATCTTCCAAAACTTTCCATACATGATATTTATCATTAATTATACTTGATAAGGGTCATGTCCTTTGGTTCCAAGGTTGTCTTTTCCGGTTACGACTTGCGAGATCATAATTCATCATTTACTTCATTATTACGTACTTCCCATGGATTGTACCTTTCAAACTTCACGGGACGTCTCCGATACTCCATTAATAAGGTTAAATACATGGCGTGCTCATGCTCTAAAAGTGCGAGGTGAAACAATAACGGTTGTCAAGCCTCTGTGGGCATCCCATCGTATCATATCGGCATCTGTGAGCATCATTATCATCGTTATCATCACATCACTAGCTAATCAGGTGGTAGTGCGTATATAATGCCATCACCTTCCCCATACCCCATACATACATATAGTACATAATATACGCGCATATAATGCCTGAGGGGTCACAGGACTGTATATGTATGTATAAATCAAATGCAATGCATCAACATGATAAGAGTACATTCTGAATCTGTCGGAGTGACGTAAGGTTGTTATACCTCTGAACATCATTATGGGATAACATTTTCATCAATAAGTAACTCTAGAGATCATATTGGATCCAAAGAAAGACTTTTCGGAGATAACATTATACAAGATGAATCAAACGGATCATCCCTAACTTCCAAGAATAGAATCATTATGGATTTAACGTTATATGTATGTTCTGTTCATAAGGATCGTGCCAAAAAGAAGGAAAGAGGCTGCATTAACATACCTCAAGTCATCCAAGCAATCCAACAGTTAAGCTAATTACAACTAGCAGGCCAATCCTATAACAGGGAATACATATGCAAACTTAGATGGCGTCAGTATATCATATATATCAATGATAACTTGATTCTAAAATGAAACGGGCAGCACTTCCCCTTATTCTCTAGCCACAACAACATATATAACAACCCACAATAGCAACAAGAAGCTTACAAAAGTCCTTAACTACTCCTTTCACTATTCATATAAAGAATATACGCCAAAAAAACCAAAGTATACTAATAGACATGGAAATTTGCTTAACAATACAACCACAACATGCTCAAAACAGTCCATAATCTCAACATGGTTTCTAACTCATTCTTGGACTTCCTCTTTCATTTTCTTCCTTAAATCATGTTGTATAACAATAAAAAAACCTCAAGAACATGCAATAGAGATGAAACCTTACCTTAATCATGCAAGAACAAGCTCGGGATCAAATTGCTTCACTTGGGGAAAACCTCCAACTTCAACGCCAAGAGATATTTGAACTCTACTAATCTTATTGAGTCTCTTAGCACTTGAATCACTTGATTAGCTTGAGTTTTTGCTTTTGTTTAGTATAAGAACTCATGGAGAGGGTTTGGGAGTGTATTTGGGTCTGTTTTGGAAGAAAATGGACCCCCAAGAGTGAAAAACGAAATATAAAGTAATGCTTAAGAATCCACTGACATAAAGTACGCCCTACATGTACGCTGTACATTTTTGTACGTCCCGTACTTTTATCCCATACCTGGGAGTTCAATTTTTCAACTTTCTAGAAAATTCTTGAAAATAAGGTACGGGACGTACAATTTTGTACGGGGCTTACTTTATCCCGTACTTCTCAGATTTACGATCTGTCAGTTGCATTAGAATGAAGACTCGCCGAACTTGAATTTACATAGGTTTGGAGGAGTTTTGAAGGTTCCACCATTGAAGGGTCTTCAAAGGTTGAAGAGCACAAAGTGGGTTTAGTGATTTGAAGTTTACTTGAAGGACATAACCTATTTAAATTCATGTTTAGCGAGTCTACTTTTAAAATTAACAAACCGTTCATCAATCAGAGAACGTTATGTGCGTTTTAATAGAACACTGCAAGCAGCTCCGAATTCTCTAAGTGTTGGCCCAAAAACTTCCAAAATTTCTCTAAGTGATTGGCCAAGGTTTGTTTACTTTTTCTTCTTATTTATTTGATTTTCTAAGCTAATTAACAACTAGTAATTTTTCCTACTCAGTTGTTAATTAGTTCTTGTGTCCTATTTCCTTCGTACCATTTCTTTCAAGCTTTATTCGTTTTAACTTTGTTGCAAGTTTATTAGCTCTTGTCAGTTTGTTTTGGGTCATCCATCATTCAAGAACAAGAATCCATTCTTCCACCAAGCTTAGCAACCTTGTGAATTGATTTGGGATAAGAGGTTCTTTACCAACTTTGGAAGAAGCACTAGGTTGAGTAGTAAGCTTTGAGTGCAAATACGAGTGATGTGAGGAATTTTCACCACTAACGTGTTTGCTAGTTTTGGTGTACAATGTTTAAGTTAGTGGAATTTGCATTGTTCCTGTCGTACCGAGGCGTGCATGGCTCAACTTGTGCAAGAAAGAAAGAACCTATTCGTTGCAAATGTGCAAAATTCCAACGTAGAGTGGACAACCTTGTGTCCAAAATCTAATCAAGAAGGTTACTTCGAATGGGAACACAAGTTGGATGAGATTTTTGAATGTCACCACTACTTGGAAAAAGAGAGAGTGGAGCTAGCTTCTAGCACCCTCAAAAAGATTCTTATAAAGTATTGGGAGCATGAGAATGGAAGGAGGAACCCAGTTAATACTTGGAGTGCCTTAAAAGAATTTTGGAGGTGTCTCTTATCTGTTACGACCCGACTAGGGGCCATGATGGGTACCCGGGGCTAACCACCGAGCACCACTCATTCTACGTTCCTTTATTAATCTCATGCTCGTAATCATAGGAAAATCATTTTCATTTGAAACATATCTACCTTTATATATATAAGCCCTTCGGCTGTCAAGATGATATACATACAATAATGACATCATGAGATCATGCTACCCACATATACGCATCTACGAGCCTCTACTAGAGTACTAGACATATGGATGGGACAGGACCCCGTTGTGCCCAAAACATATATACACAAAATAATAAATCAATGACACCTCCGAAACAATGGAGTTCTCTCAAGTCGGCTGATAGCTCCTATGAATCTGGATCACCTCCCCTCGTCTACCGTGGGCATGAACACAATGTCCAAAGAAAGTGACGTCGCATTTAATATCGTACCGAGTATGTAAGGCATAAAAAATAACAATACAAAGAATGAAACAGGGGGATATCAAATGAAGAATGATCTGTAATTGACTGTCAATTTTAATAGAAATAATGCATGCTGCCTTACTTCATAAACATCATCATCATATCATGTATGCATATATATATATATATATATATGTATAAGCTGCCCGACCATATAGGTACGGTGTGATTATCATTAGTCCGCGTCCAGGCCTCCTGCGTACGGGGTAACCATCTCATGCCGCCCACTAGTGGTGTCTGCCCATGCCATCTAGACATGGGGTATACGCTACCCGCCTTAGCGGTGTCTACCCGGCCATATAGGTGCGGTGTAAAGTCATCATTATGTACTCATTATAATGCATGCATAGAAACTCAAGGACAACTATACTTTATCGGGGTGACATAAGGTCGTGAACCCCCGATTCCGTTATGGAGAATTCATAAGCATTCCGCTCACCAAGGAATTAGCATATAAGGCGAGTGTAGCACAATGAACAACATCACATAACCGTAAATAGGATCATCAGCTTTGTAGAAACATCATATCATTATCATACCCGTGACGTATCTCTTATCTTATCTCATATGAAATACTTCATGAACATGGACTCATAGTTTCTTGAGTATAAGAGGGTCATGGAGAATAAGGGAAGATCATGTCATGAGATTCATGCCTTAGAAAGAAGGGACTAGCCTTACATACCTTTTCGTCTAGCTACACTATCGCTGGAACGTTCTCCTTCACTGCTCACGTTTCTACCTTCAAGAGAGTTCATATCAGCATTAGATAATCGATAGCTTAGCACACTTGACTAAAGCTAGAGAAAATTGGGCAGTATTTCCTTTGTTTATACAACTTTCACCATATCATATATCAAATTCCAAACATCTATAATAACATTTGCAACATCATAAGCAACAATCTTCATACACCTATATTATCCACATTTCCCAAATTTCACTTCAATTCACCCATAACCGTGGTCGTAGTACACTATTGAATTTACTCACAATATCAAGTTTATCCCATGTTCTTAATATCATTTAGAACATAATTATAATCACGACATATCAAAAATCATGACTCATTTCAAATTACTACTCAAAAATGCCACTATTCTTGTATTCATAACCCATTTTCTATCTCCTTCTACAATCTAAGTCTTTCAACCTCTCAATACCTTAAACAACATGGGATGATCATAAAACTTACCTTAGATAGTGTGGGAATGAGCCTTGAGTGGAATACTTCACTTGAGGAAAACCCTAGCTTCCACTTCCAAGAGAATTCTTGACTTGGATGAACCCTAGTGAGCTTCTCACACTTGATTCACTTGGATTTATGATGTTATCTTTGATTCCCCTTGTATTATTGAAGATGAAATGTATAGAACCCTTTAGAAGCCTTGAGAGAGAGATGGAGAAGTGTGGAAATTAAATTAGTGAAGTGGGAACATATACTTATACTTGGAACTTATTCAGCCCGGCGGGATTTCCACGGACACTTATACGGTCCGTACAATATTATACGGTCCGTATAAGTGACCGTACTTCACCATCAGATAAACAACATTTCTGCTGGGTGTTATACGGACCCTTATACGGACCGTATAAGTAGGTCGTATAACCCCATTTCCTGAAATGATTTCCGTCATTTCGTTTGATTTCCAATCCTTATGGAACCTTCTTGACACTTGTTTACCACCTCATTAGCAATCTAAGGGACGTTATAACTCTTCTCCAAGACATCATTAAGTCACCATTAACTTGTTATTCGTAAATCTCTTCCGATACATAACGTATACCTTGCCTTTCTTGGCCAACTTTCTTCTCTTGCCTCGAATGTCTTTGAAATCTTAATTAGGATCATCAAATGCTATTTCTTACTTATTGAAATACTGTATACTTCGTTCCCTTTGTTAGTCTATTCACTGTACATTAACGGAAAATTTTTCGAGGTGTAACATTCTTCCCCCCTTTAAGAACATTCG
>NC_081347.1:30226977-30284748 GCF_029784015.1 Lycium ferocissimum | reverse complement strand
GCCATTATCTCCCATCTTATGCTATTTCATATGTTATCTATTATGCTTTCATATTGATATTGATCATGCTTTACATACTCGGACATTCTTCGTACCGACGTCCTTTTGTTTGTGGACGCTGCGTCATGCCCGCAGGTGGCCAGGTAGACAGACTTGATCCATAGCTATATTGCTCAGGGACTACATAGCGGAGCTCCACTTCATTCGGAGCTTTAGTTTTTGGTATAGATTCTTTTGTGTACATATTCATGGGCACAGCGGGGTCCTGTCCCGCCCATATGTTATGATATGACGTACCCTTCTTAGAGGCTCGTAGACATGTGTATATGGTTAGAGATGTTTGGCCTTGTCGGCCCATATTTTGGGATATTATTTTGATAGCCTTGTCGGCTTATGTACATTTATATGGGCATAGATGTTAATGATGATATAGATGTGTTGTTTCCCATTGAGGCTAGAATGATGATGAATGAAAAGTATGTGGCTCACCTAGATATGATGTGAAGGTATGTTAAGGGGTGCCCGGATGGGATAGCACCGGGTGCTCGTCGCGGCCCTCCGGTTGGGTCGTGACAGAGGCGCATTCTCTTTTCTTGATGATATCTAATTATTATACCATAAGACTGCCACATCCCGGAGTCTATAAGATGCCAACTCCACAGATTCAGTTTCGGAGGCTTTAACCTAAAAAACTCTGGAGGATTCAAGCTCATCAAATCACGGGCTCTAGTACTAACTGCCCGGTCACTTGGACCCAAACTCTGCCGCTGTGCCTAGGCGGTAACTAACTATGTTAGTAGCTGAATAACTTCAGTCATTTGTTGACCCGAAGTAGCCGGTGGAGGAACGGTAGGCATAGGAGCTGGAGCTGAAGCCCCCTCTTGTTCTTCTAAATTAGGCGGAGTGGGAGAAGTATTAGATAGAGCCTCATTATGTGATTCATCCTCTTCTACATTCATTGGCGGCTCCCTTTCTGCCCGTCTTTCTATCGTAGTCTTGCCCTTCTGGGCAACTGTAGCTTTTCTCTTTACCGGCATTTCTGAAATCATAACACACTATTAGGGAGGAGAAATTCTTATAACATGGCTCTATCGCACGATTTCATAAGAAGAAGAACGGTCATTTTTCCTAAATGCCCTGTAGCCTCCTGCTTATTAGTGTGGCGCGCAACACACCATAAACAAGACTCTACTAGACACGGCTCGTAGACACTTCCTAGGACTGAACTACTCTGATACCACTTTTGTCACGATCCGGCTAGGGGCCATGACGGGTACCTGGGGCTAACCACTGAGCACCACTCATTCTACGTTCCTTCATTAATCTCATGCTCATAATCACAGGAAAACCATTTTCATTTGAAACATATCTACCTTTATATATATAAGCCCTTCGGCTATCAAGATGATATACATACAATAATGACATCGTGAGACCATGATACCCACACATACGCATCTACGAGGCTCTACTAGAGTACTAGACATATGGACGGGACAGGACCCTGTCGTGCCCAAAACATATATACACAAAATAATAAATCAATGGCACCTCCGGAAAAATGGTATGCTCTTAAGTCGGGTGATAGCTCCTATGAATCTGGATCACCTCCTTGTTTACCTATGGGCATGAACACAGCGTCCAAAGAAAAGGACGTCAATACGAATATTGTACTGAGTATGTAAGGCATAAACAATAACAATACATCAATGAAACAGGGGGATATCAAATGAAGAACAATCTGTAACTGACTGTCAATTTTAATAGAAATAATGCATGCTGACTTACTTCATAAACATCATCATCATATATATATATATATGTGTATATAGATATATACATATATATATGTATATGTATATATATATATATATATATACATATATATATTATATATATGTATATAGATATATACATATATATATGTATATGTATATATATATATGTATATATACATATATATATTATATATACATATATATATATACATATACATATATATATATATATATACATATACATATATATATAGATATATATGTACATATATGTATAGATATATGTATATAGATACATATATATATATATGTATATATATATGTATATATACATATATATATTATATATACATATATATATATATATATATATATATATATATATATATATATATATATATATATGTATATATAATATATATATGTATATATACATATATATATATACATATATATATATATGTATCTATATATATATATATATATATATATATATATATATATATATATATATATATATATATACATATATATATATGTACATATATATATGTATATAGATATATATGTACATATATGTATAGATATATATATATAGATACATATATATATATATGTATACATTATATATATATATATTATACATTATATATATATATATATATATATATATATATATATATATATATATATATATATATATATATATATATATATATATGTATGTATAAAGTCGCCCGACCATATAAGTACGGTTTTATCATCATTAGCCGCCGTCCGTGCCTCCGCGTCCGGGAAAACCATCTCATGCCGCCCACTAGTGGTGTCCGCCCATGCCATCTAGACATGGGGCATACGCTGCCCGCCTTAGCGGTGTCTGCCCGGCCATATAGGCGTGGTGTAATGTCATCATCATGTACTCATCATAATGCATGCATAGAAACTCAAGGACAACTATACTTTATCGGGGTGACATAAGGTCGTGAACCCCCGATTCCGTTATGGAGAATTCATAAGCATTCTGCCTCACCTTGAAGGAATTAGCATATAAGGTGAGTGTAGCACAATGAACAACATCACATAACCGTAAATAGGATCATCAGCTTTGTAGAAACATCATATCATTATCATACCCGTGACGTATCTCTTATCTTATCTCTTATGAAATACTTCATGAACATGGACTCATAGTTTCTAGAGTATAAGTGGGTCATGGAGAATAAGGGAAGATCATGTCATGTGATTCATGCCTTAGAAATAAGGGACTAGCCTCACATACGTTTTACGTCTAGCTACACTATCGCTTGAACGTTCTCCTTCACTGCTCACGTTTCTACCTTCAAGAAAGTTCGTATCAGCATTAGATAATCGATAGCTTAGCATACTTGACTAAAGCTAGAGAAAATTGGGCAGTATTTCCTTTGTTTATACAACTTTCCCCATATCATATATAAACTTCCAAACGTCTATAATAACATTACATCATAAGCAACAATCTTCGTACACCTATATTATCAACATTTCCCAAATTTTACTTCAATTCACCCATAACCATGGTCGTAGTACACTATTGCATTTACTCACCATATCAAGTTTATCCCATGTTCTTAATATCATTTAGAACATAATTATAATCACGACATATCAAAAATCATGACTCATTTCAAACTACTATTCAAAAATGCCACTATTCTTGTATTCATAACCCATTTTCTATCTCCTTCTACAATCTACGTCTTTCAACCTCTCAATACCTTAAACAACATGGGATAATCATAAAACTTACCTTAGATAGTGTGGGAATGAGCCTTGAGTGGAAATACTTCACTTGAGGAAAACCCTAGCTTCCACTTCCAAGAGAATTCTTGACTTGGATGAACCCTAGTGAGCTTCTCACACTTGATTCACTTGGATTTATGATGTTGATCCTTGATTCCCCTTGTATTCTTGAAGATTAAATGTATAGAACCCTTTAGAAGCCTTGAGAGAGAGATGGAGAAGTGTGGAAATTAAATTAGTGAAGTGGGAACATGTACTTATACTTGGAACTTATTCAGCCCGGCGGGATTTTCACGGACACTTATACGGTCCGTACAGTATTATACGGTCCGTATAAGTGACCGTACTTCACCATCAGAGAAACAACACTTCTGCTGGGTGTTATACGGATCCTTATACGGACCGTATAAGTAGGTCGTATAACCCCATTTCCTGAAATGATTTTCGTCATTTCGTTTGATCTCCAATCCTTATGGAACCTTCTTAACACTTGTTTACCACCTCATTAGCATTCTAAGGGACGTTATAACTCTTCTCCAAGACATCATTAAGTCACCATTAACTTGTTACTCGTAAATCTCTTTTGATACATAACGTATACCTTGGCTTTCTTGGCCAACTTTCTTCTCTTGCCTCAAATGTCTTTGAAATCTCAATTAGGATCATCAAATGCTATTTCTTACTTATTGAAACATCGTATACTTCGTGCCCTTCTTTAGTCTATTCACTGTTCATTAACGAAATTTTTTCGAGGTGTAACACTTATCAATCCACATGGAAAGAAAAATGACACCAAGGGAATAAAGTCACTCCTTGTGCAACCAAATGGAAGATTGGCCTGAAGGGTCATCCTAACCTTTCGAAGGGCATTTTGGGAGATCATTCCCTCTCCAACGATTGTGAGAGATGCAAATTGAGAGGAGAAGGAAGATCTATATGACAACTCTAGAGAAGAAAAAGGAGAGGTTGTGCGGAGTGACGTGAGAGAGTTATCACAACATCATTCTAACCTTTTTGTTTCTTCATGTTGTTGTGAAGAATCTTTTGTAGGTATTCAAGGAGATAAATTACTAAAGAAGTCTTCATGTGAAGAACTCCCATGCGTGAAAGAAAGAATGGAGGCCAAGACCATCCCTCCAACTTGTCAAGTGAGCTTACCATTAGTAGCTCAAGGTAAAGAAGATCCTTTGAATGCACATTGAGGTAAAGAAGCTTATCCTAATACTCCGACTTCTTTGAGTGATCTTGTTGCAGATTTGAGTATGAAAGATAGCTTACCATGCATTGAGCTTAATGGTCTTTGATGAATATTGACAATGTGGTCAGTAGAGGAGTTCCAACACTAGTTGATCGTATTGATGATCGAATTGAATCTTCTTGTGAGGTCAATTTGCGTCCATCTAGTGTTGACACTTGTGAGTTGAATGTTAGTACATTGTCATGTGATATGATATCTCACACACTAGTAGATCCTAGCGATGACCGAATTGATTCTTCTAACAAGATCAATTTGAGTCCAACTAGTGTGGTTACTTGTGTTAATCAACTTGCTTATAATGTTAATCCACAGTTTGAAGAATTTTGTGTTGTGATTAATGAACCTCAAATTAGTGATGATCTTGAACTAGTTGATAATGTGGAAGTTATGAATATGACACAGCACCCTTATTTGATAGATATGACGATGAGTCCCTTGATCTTACCTTATTAATATTTGATGAGACTCAAGGTTATGGTAGTGTTGTGTGTCATGTAGATAGTCATGTAAAGGAAATTGCTTTAGAAAATGACGTTTGTCTTTATGATAGTGAAACTACATGTTTAGAATCCTCATTTCTTATTGATTATCCTCTCTTTAAAGATAATGTCTTATTTGATGTTGACATGACTTGTAGAATTAATGTACCTAGTGGGGTGTATGGTAATGTTGAGAATGTGGCCACCCTTAGAGGCTACAAAGTGTTCTGTAACCCCGGTATGGGATGATAAGCTTGGTCATGATGACAAGCATGGGGTGGGTGAAGTTGTTGACACTATCCCCGATGACGAAAAGTCCATCTTGAGGGTTTGTGGCCCATTTGATGGACCAACGTTGAATTTGGAGAAAGATTCTAAAAAGGAGTTCTATTTAAAAAAGGGGAGCAATTTGAAAGAAAAGAATCATACTTTATGGAAGGATTATGCTAGATCTTCTAACCTAAAGGGTGAGGAGATACTACTCAAGGCTTGGCATAGGTTGGATGAGCTTCAAGGTAACACTCTCTCTTGATGAACTTGGTTATTTGACTAACATATTTATGAAGCTTCATCAAAGGAGGAGACTTGAAGAGGATACCCGTTGGAGGAGACCTCATTGGATAACAACTTGGTATAATGTCACATCTTGTGCTTCCTTCACAGACGATATGTATTCGTGACTCATGCTTATTCTTGGGCTTTCTAAAGCCATAGAAGTGGCTTTTTTATGTGATGAGTATAGTAGCAGCACTTCTATCCATTCAGGTGATTCTATTCTAGTGTTATTACTTGATTTCATTTTGGACTTGCATGGAGAATGTGAGCAAAATAGTGTAGGGAATACCTTTGTATTTGACCCTGATGTTGACTTGGGAGTGATTCCTTTCTTAAGGTGGGTTAGTGCAATGATTACACCCTTGTCTTGGGTTGGGCTTGTTTGTATACTTGCACTTATCCGTGAGGGAAGTCACCTGTTTTTAGACTTAAGGGGAGATATATGCTTTTTGATTGTTAGGACCCATGAGAACTTGCGTGATTGCTTTCATAAGTGCATTGGTTCCTTTGACTTACACCTTCATCCCATTAATTTGATTTTCCAGGTGTCTTGGGCATTATATGGATACCTACTCTTTCTATATCTTTGTGATGCTTGGTTATATCATAAGAGTGAGCCATTTAGTGTGTTGGTTGCATGCTATGCTTACATTAGGTATTATCATTTGCCTTGTTTGTTTTGTGACAGGATATGTACTCATAATCTTCTATGTCCTGCAAAGTACGGATTCGAGAATGAATCCTTTTCAAGAAGGAGAGGATGATACGATATCAGGGAGCTCAATGGCTCAAACTTCTCCAAGGACTTGTACTAGAAGCCGAGACAAAGACTTCCAAGTTTTAGAAGCCATGTTCATGGAGAATGAACCCATGGAAGCAATTGAAGAGAGCCATTTGAGGGCCTCCAAGCTATGGAAGATAGCATGGAGCAAGATGAGATGGAGGGAGACGATGGTCGCTAGCCATGCGAAGAGGTTAGTTCGTAAACGCAAGCCATCATCCCTAAAGAAGACTACCAAACAAGGCCCGTACTTCATTAAGGGCATTTTTGTAATAGCTAGCCTATTCTTCTTGAGCATAGTAGCATAAATACTACACTTGTTATTTTCATTACTTATATTATGTTGAATTGAGATGAATACTCTAAATTGAGTGATAGTTTGTTTGGTAGAATTAGTGCTGATCTAGTGATTAGTGATAGTTAATCATGGTGGATTCCATTGTTGGCTATGAAACCCTTTTCCTTTGATTTTCAATTGAGTTGTTCATTTGTGGATTCATTTGGATTAATATTGGTTGATTATAAAATAATATAGGTTCGTTAGTAAGAATCGATTAGGAGGGTTTAAGTTCCATATACCTAAGTTTGCTTATAATATTCCTTTACTAATTAGGTGTTACTCTATCTTTCTATTTCTCATCCCAATTTCTTCACTTCTCATGTTTAGTTTTCGCGTATTTGTTGTTGAATCCGTGTCTTCCACAAGCCAGATCGTATCATCAACTCAAACCTGCACACAAGGGTGTAACAAGTGTAGTATGAGTACAGTAATCAATACATACTCAGGAAGTATCATTGGCTGACCCCAATAAGATAGTGATAGAGGCTGTCCTTTAAAATACTTACTTTCACCGGTACAATTCATATAATCTTAACAATTAAAGAAATAACAACATAGAAGGTAAATTTGTCCGAACAACATAACAAAATGCACTGAAATCAACATTTATAGATGATATGGACAGATAAGAGTCATGATGCACGGCATATGATGCTGACTCTTCACCACAACTGTCTCAACCAGTGCTTCTAACACTCTGTGCACACATTGATCCAACTAGGCGTTGTTCAGCCAGTGAGGACGATCTCCGCATATATATCAATACTCAGGGTAGACGATCTCAACATGCATAACACATACCTAGCAAGAATGATCTCCACGCGCATATCAAACAAGTAAATAGCATGGACAACCTCAACGTGCATACTTATACTAGAATAGATTCACATAAATAGCCACAATGACATGCAAAGAAGGCATAATTGTCACGCCACAAACCTGGGCAAGCGAGACCGGTACCCGGTGCCTTACTTGACTTCGCGTACCAACCTGTATTACATGTAAATCTAACATATACGCAAACAGATGACACATAACAATTTGAAGACATTCGGAATATAAGAACATCATTATGACATCAACCCAAAGGTGATAGCGATTTTCAAACACCTGAAGAAGAGAAGAATCCTAGCCTTAGATGTCAAGAACAAGTTCTTTTTCCACCTTGCTTCAACTTGAAGAAAGCTCGGGTTCAACAGCTAATAGAAAAAGAGAAGCTACGTTAGCATATTGACGGAATAAAACCATGTCCAAAACTTGGTGTAACTTACCTTGATGTTGGTGGAACACTTAGAGAAGATCTTGGGAGCTTAAGGATCTGATTTGGGGGAGAAATGAGTAAAAATGAAGTCTCCATCACTTGAAACATTTAAATAACCTCTTCCACCAGCCCAAAATATGGCATGGAATATGACATGTATAACATAAAAACAGACTGTATCTTGCACCCTTTTTGGGGTCTTAGAAATACCATTTCCTGTCCTTGAGATGTGGTGGAGCTAAGAAAAAATATGGTCCGTAGCTATCAAATATAGTCCGTAGAACATAGCAAATATGCCAAACTTTGACAAAACTTTTTTTCTTTGATTCATTTAACCTCTAACCATTCTTACACATTTGTAACACCAATTTAACCAAGTGTGGCCTTAAGAATAACCTCGTACCTTAAAGCCTACGTCGACTAACTTACGATGCACCTTAACATAAAGATACAGGATGTTATGTTATCCTCTCCTTAGTAACATTCGTCCTTGAATGGGAAAACAAATGATACATCGGAGAATACTAACTCTAAGAATTTTTCATAAATTTTGACAGAGTTTCCTCTATAAACATGACTATTCAAAACCTTTCAATTAGCCAGAAAGTACAACAACATGTTTCACAGGGAAACTCAACACACTATAAGACATAAAATTGAATAATCGCAGTTGGGTCTCATACGCACATTCATTATCAATGTACATACTACAGATCACAACTCACCTTAAATACTCATAGTTCTGGTCCTGGCTGTGCAACATCTCATTTACAATCTTCACCAAAACATAGAATGAGGGATAAGTCTGTGCACATACAACATAAACCAGAAAATTATAATGAGTAATAATCGTCAAGAACCTTCGATTTGAAATAAGTGAAGGGATTTGGAATTCATCTCCTCCCTCCCATGTTAACTCCACGACATTCTAATTCCTCCAAAGTACTCTCACAAAGGATACTTCCTTGGTCGTCAACTTTCATAGCTGACGATCAATAATGGCAATGGGTACATCTTCGTAAGATAGATCCTCTATTACCTGAGCATCATTAATTGGCATGATACGAGAAGGATCCATATACATTTTCGCAACATAGATACATGAAATATAGGATGAAACGATTCCAATTCTGAAGGTAACTTCAACTCGTAGGTGACTCGGCCTATCCTCTGGATGATTTTGTATGGCCCGATTTGCGTTGGACTAAGATTTTCCTTTTTGCCAAATCTCATAACGCCTTTCATAGGCAAAACTCTTAAAAAGACCCAATCATCCATGGCAAACTCTAAATCTCTACTCCGCGTATCAGAATAATACTTATGACAACTCTATACTATCGCTAACTCCTCTTGTATAAACTTAACTTAATCCACAACTTGGTGAACTAAGTCAGGCCCAAATAGTCTGTCCTCACTGACCTTGAACCATCAGATCGGGTATCTACCTATTCAATGCTTTATACGGTGCCATCTTAATACTGGAATGACAATTGTTATTGTACGCGAACTCAATGAGAGAAAAATGATCATCCCAGCTACTTTTGAAGTTCAATACACATGCTCGTAATATGTCCTTGAGCATCCAAATTGTGCGCTCAGCCTGACCAACAGTTTGGGGGTGGAATGCAGTACAAAGATTCATCTGAGTACCAAAAATCTTTTGGAAGGACCTCCAGAAGTTCGCTGTGAACTGGGCACCTCTGTCGGATATAATAGAAATGTCACAACCCAACCTAGGTGAGGCGTGGCTGGCACCTGGTGCCGTACTAGCCTGAGTGAACCACTTTGTAACTCATGATCATTGGAAATAAACCACAGTATACATAGGCCGACTTGGCCGAACTCATTCTTTCTGTAAACTAACATGGGCCAATATGGCCACAACTCGTGATATATATATATATATACATATCCTGCAAGTGGGTAAGCATTGTATTAGCGAGCTGTTATACCCAAAACATATCTATATGTACGAGCCGAGGAGGACACTATCCGTATCAACACCGAACAACCCAAAAGGAAACTTAAACAAGGGCCGACCATGCCACTGACATACCGTACATAATGAACCTGTGTCTACAAAGCCTCTGAGATTATCTGACATCAAAACATGGTCGGACAGGGCCCCGGCCTACCCATTAGTATGTAGCAAAACTCTGACACCATGACTAATAGACTCAGCTACATTCTGAATGAAGAATATTCTTACTAATCATTTACTGAATGTCAACCACGTCTACTATGAGGGCTCATCAAATTGATTATATGCACTTGCAGGCATGAATGCAGCATCCACAACAAAAAGGACGTCTGTAAGAATAATGTACACAGTATGTAAGGCGACTAAAACTAATACTGAAATGAAATATAAAATAACTGAACATAATCGAACGAGTCAATAAAGAATCCCGATGTAATTTCCTGTCTCTAACGTCTAATAACTAATAATACGACATCAAAATACTTAGCCTCATATAAGGCATCTACGCATGCATGATTCACCCTGAAGGTGCTCAATGTATCCCCAAGGCAGTCTGTATGTATAATCATAGCCCCGAAGGAAAGCACGCATCTATATAGCCCCAAAGGCATCTGTTTGTGTAATAGCCCTGAAGGCAAGCACATTATAGCCCTAAAGGCGAGTATCATCATAGCCCCGTAGGCAAGCGTACGTATATATAGCCTGAAGGCATATGAATGGCCAGTAGCCCTAAAGGTAACTATATCATATCCCTGAAGGCGAGTATAATCATAGTCCCATAAGCAAGTAGACGTCTGTATAGCCTTGAAGGCATTTGTATGGCCAATAGCCCCAAAGTTAAGCATATCGTGGCCCCGAAGGCACTAAATGTCAAAGTGTATACTTCTATTGACTCTATAATCTCATTTCTATCTACTAGCTACATGAGAAACAATGCTAATTGAAAGTGAAATTCTGACGAGGAAAGCTACTGTACGAATATCATAAAACGACATAGACATAGAATCTCTGTTAGTCGCACCTCTTTATGCACTTGGTCGGGACTCGTTCGATAAGGAATCATGCTAAACAAAGAAAGAAGGATAGCCTTTACATACCTCGATCTCCTTGTCTCCTTAAAACTTTCAAAGTAACCCACAATACAACTCAATCTACATCAATACAATAAGGTTCATGTTTAATGCCAGAAGGAACTATGTTCGTAGCTCTAAGCTAGTAGCTTGTCTAAATAAACTTGCCAGCATCTCCCCTATGAATTTGACTTCCTCTAACTCCACACGTCCTTAAAAACAACCAGATGACAAGTATATTCATCCAATTTTCCAACCTTATATCTCAAAAATTAACAAGGAAACAGTCAATAAAGTTCAACAACCTTAAAGCTGATTTTTCAGATTACTAAAACACGTTTCCGACTTCTAGTCGATATTTAACATGTTCTTCACCCATCTAACCTTCTGTAGACTTAAACTAACTCTTATACATAAGAGGAGGAAATAATATTACCTTACATCACACGAATAAGCCCTATCTTGGGCTTACTTCACCTTGAAGCAACCTCCAACACAAGAAACAACACAACGAGAGACAAAACTTGGTTTATGTTTAGCAAAACTATTACTTTAAAGCCTTTTTTACATCCAGAACTTGTTAACAACAATAGCCACAGCATACTCAGTTTATTCCAGCTACGAATTACCATAAGGGGATCTTCAAAACAGTTCAACAAACAACGACAACAAAACTACGATTTTCGATCTTTATCTTATGAGTTTTCAACTGTACAAGCTAGTCACAACTTCTATAACCTCAAATGCATGGAGGAGGAGCAAAATCTTACCTTATGCTCCTTAAAACAACTCCCCACATGAACTAAAACCCCTCCAAAGTTAGCAACCATAAGAAGAACAAGAAACTCACTAGCACCGCGGGATTCTCGACATTTTATTTGCGTTGTTTTCTTTGAATTTCAGTATTAGATGGTTCGGGATCTCTTACAGAGCATTTGGGGGGTGTTTGGGAACTTACTCACAACCTATCCTGTCGTGACGTCACCCACACTAACCCCCTTGGTGGGCGAACCATCACCTTAACCAATTTCTCATTCATTAAATCAATTATAAACCATCAATAATGAAAATAACCATAAACTTCCTAGTCATACCATAATAAGATAAAAGTGTGGAAATCTAAGCTATTACAACCCCAAAGATCCTAAGATCATCGTATAAGGACTCTAAAACATAAAAATGTCTAAGAATAAATAACTGTCTGAAATAACATAAGTGCCTCGAAATGAAATAGACATCAATAAGGAAAGATCTTCAGGCGGCATGACATGGATAGGAGCTTACCCTCTGATCTGAACAGGAAATGGCCTCAGGATAAATGTGAGGTCTGGAAGACATCTCTGGCACACAATCTGCACTAAAAGAAGGGTGTAACAATGTTATACCCCGTGTTTTCATGTGTTGGAAAGCGTGCGAATTAGATGACATTAGTAACGGAAGCGAGGTTATCCCTCAAGCTTGTAGGTGGTTAGAGTGATGGTACAAATGTATCGTAAGGATTTGAAGTTAAACCAATTGAAGAAAATAAGTTTCGCTGAGGTTCGATATTTATTTGAATGAAATACAGTCCAAGCTATAACATCCCGTATTTTTGGACTAGGAAATTGAACTGTCCAACATAAGCAATTTTACCGAGGTCATAGGATTTGGTCATATTCAAGTATGCAAATAAAGAGATCGGTGTATAAAAGTTTGAAGTCCCGAAATAATTTAGGACTTAACAAGTGTGACGACGGTGATTGAGAATAATATTTGGTGTATATATAAATAGGCTATGGGCTAGAGTTCTACTATATGATTATGATAGTGAGTATATGAAGTGTGTTAAAAGTGGTCCATATTTATGTGTATTGAGATCAAGGAATAAATTATGTGTGTAATTGATTAAGTGGGGAAATTATAGTGGAAGCAAATAAATTGGTTGGGAGTTAGTGGATAAATTTAGGGGACATACCCATGTGCATAATGGAAATGTGGCAACAAGGGTTATGTTTGGTGTCACCTTTAATGAGTAACACTAAGAGGAGGCCATAGTGCCCCACGTGTCCAAAGATTCATTAAGTTTCTATATACATTTGTTGATTACTCCTTTAGCCAAAAAAAGAGTTTGCTAAAAATAGTGTTCGAGGCAGCAACGAGAGCTCCTCTCCAAGAAGTAATGTGGATCATATTTTAAGAGAAACATGTATAAATATTCTCGAGAACAATTTGCGGGTTTTGCCCACCGCTCGATCTCGTTGTTCCGTTTGTTGCGTCGTTGAATTCGGGCTTTCTTCAAAGCGAAGTAAGGTGGAAGAAGAGTACTTCTTTACATATAAGGTAAGAAATCCTCTCTCCTAGATGTATTTGACTTATCCAAGTCGTATATACATTGCTAGATGAAAGAAATACGAAAATTATATAGAAAATCAGATAAATTGGTGTTGTAGTTCGATGGACTGTTTCGGGAGGCTGTTCTTATGAATTTATATGACTGGGAATTAATTGAATAACCTGGTGTTGTTGTTGTTGTTGTTGTTAATATTGTTGAGAAATTTCGGAATGAAGATGGGGTTTAAAACTATTGTTTAATTGACAAGTCGAGCCTGCCGCTCGTCGCATTATTGTTTGAATTATTGAAATTATTTTTATAATGTCGAGGGACTGGATCGATGGGATTAATTGTTGATGTTGTTAATATGGTTTTTGGTATTGTTGTTGATGATTTGGCCGAGTTGAATTCTCGGGGTTTGTTGAATTTATAAAGGAAATGCTGTCCGAATTTCTACAAATGATGTGCTAGCTTAGGGGTGGATTTCTAAGTACCTATAGCTAATGTTTGGTATCTACTAATGTTGTTGTAGATCTTGAGAAGCTCGAGACTTAGGTTTGGATTAGTTTAAGAAGCGGACAAGGTATGTAAGGCAAACCTTTCTTCCTTTGGCATGATCCTTGTTGTTATTCATTCTATATGTACTCCATATGATTCCATTGTTAGACGAGTAAGGTCTAACTGTTTCTTGTGATGGCTTATTGATATTGTACTCCTATTCTATCCCGAAGGAACACCGTAAGGTGCCAAGTTGAGTTGTGTATATGGTTTTACTAATGATTTCAAGGAAATGAGTTTTATACTAAAGGAAACATAAAGTTTGATTTTCAAAACCACTCCGAAAGGGGGTGCGAGATTTTACTACTTCACTTCATTTACGATTTATGTTTATATTCTATAGTATCATCCTTCTGTATTGATATGATCATTATTCTTTGGGTAGGGCGATAAGATGAAATTGAGTAGAATATAAGTAGTAAATAATTTCATAACAATTCTACCCTCAAACCTGGAAGTATGTCCTCCTGAGTCTAGTGAGATACAAATTTGATAGCTTCTTATGAAAGGCTCAGGCTAATAACTGGATTGTGATGAATTGATTAGTGACTTATGATTTGAATTGAAATTGATATTTTTGGATTGAGTTTGTGTTGATATGATGGTGATATTAAGCCGAAAGCGGCTGCTCGAAGGGGCCATCATTATTATGCCAGAAGCGGCCATCCGAAGGGACTATTGTGACACTAGCCGGAAGCAGCTGTCCGAAGGGACCATTCTGTTAAAATGTCGGAAGCAGCATGTGTGTTGGATTGCATTATTTACTTAAATATTATTTTGAGACTTCGTGTGCCCACTTATGTTTCTTCCAGCGAAGGCTGCAGGTATTGAGTTAGATTGTGATTTCTTCTCTCCTAAGTCAAATTATGATTATGATTTGTTACCACCTTACATACTCAGTACATTATCCGTACTGACGTCCTTTTGCCTAGGGACGCTTTCTCATGCGCGGCCCAGCATTGCCGAAAGGTTAAGTGTATAGCTAGGATGCTTGGACGTCAGCTGGGATTGGCAAGTTCCACCTCATTCTGGAGCTGTGTTGAGTCATGTATAGATATATATTATTATGGGTATGTCAGGGACCTATCCGGACTCACAATGTTCAGTTTACTTCTTAGAGACTTCTGCAGACAGTGTCCTGTGGTATGTTTGTCGAGATGTCGACAAAGTGATGTCAGTTGAGTCATTTGTGGATTTTAAAAGAGTATGTATTTTAGATGATTCCAATTGGTTTACAGTACTTATTTGATTGAAAGTTTTCATAATCGTTATAAAGATAATGATTTCTATTTGGAAAAGTTTTATGTTCTTAAAGGGTTTTGAAATGATAGATTTTGATGGAGTGAATGTCTGAGGGTTCGCTCGACTCTGATGAGAGTCAGGTGCCTGTCATGCCCTACCATTGTTAGGGTGTGACAAGTAAGATAGTATTAGTACAAACGCTATGCCTTTGGTAGATAGCATAGGCCGACTAAGATTAGTATCAGCATAAATTTGTAGAACCAACAAAAAAGGCAGATAGGCACAACAACACAACAGCACAACAATATCAAGAGTCAATCATCAACCAGTCCACAATGCACAACGAGAACGAGTTAAGTCCAATGAAATGCAATCAACGATATATCACAACTGTACACACATGCTAAGGGCATTGATCGCACAATAGTCATGACCTGCAGCGGACCCATGGTGTCCATGTACTACTTGCTCCGAAACTAACCTTGGATCACGATCCCATTAACTAGGCCACATCCTCACCCCCTGTCAAATTATATATATATATATATATATATATATATATATATATACGATCACAAGATGAATCTCACCATGGTTGAAGTCCAAAACTCAATATGAAGCATGATCAATCAATAAAATCAGTGTCAATGAATACAAGCCCTCATGCCACAAGTCATATCAAGATCAGATAAATCAACTCAACAATAGCATGAACATACAAGCTATCTAAAATATCAAGAGGAGTATATATGTTACCTTCCTTCCAATTCACAACAAATACACCTCATGTTCAGTACATAAAGTAATGGCGACAAGCGCAGATAATCAGAAGTCATACCAACCTAAGTAGTATCCAACCAGATTTCATGCCCGAAAGCCTAATCATGCTTTCTCCTATCAATTCTACTACATATACAAGCTACTAATTAAAGTCTAACTCAAGTAAACCATAACCTACCTCAATGCAGAACTGGAACGAACGCAAGCTACTCCTTGTGAGCTATTCCCTTGTGTAATGCCTCAGAATGCTCAAAGTTTAGCAATATAATGCTAAGTAAGCAACAAACCATCTAATCAAATAAGGAACAACATTTGAGAAATAATAACCAAAATGCCCCTAACCATCCAAAAGGGTGAAACCAGAATTTTAGGGTGAATTTATCTTACCCTTAGTCCAAACAAACATAATCCTCCAAGTTGTAGGTTTCAATCGCCTTTAAACTCCTCAAATAAGAATTTAGGCAAAAAACCCCAATTTGGGTGAAATCCTAAGTCTCACCATATAATCCTAAATAATTAGTCAATTGCATCCTAAAAGGTGACAACCTACACTTCTAGATAATATGAACAGTAATATAATCAATAATCCACAATTTTAACAAGGGTTTACTGATTCTAGGATTTTCTTACACCATTAGAGAACCCAGAACTGGCATAAGAACTTAATGGAGGAATTAAAGTGAACAAAGTAACGGTTAGGACTTACCCTCAAGGATGCTTCCACCAAAGTAATGGGATAAATCGCCTCTATTGCTCTGGGAACTGTTTAGGGAGGCTTATGGCTAATGACTCGTACTTAGCAATATAAAAATGGGTTACTGTTTCCCGATGATCACTGTGGCAGTCTGTATTTCCGCCTTAGCGATCATAAACTCCAATGTGGCGGACCTCATAAAAAGGCACGGCTCGCTATAGAGTTCCAGATCGCGCCGTAGCTGTCTTGCTATGGAAGCCCACTACCCCCTATGGTGGACTTCCCCTAAACCCAACTCACCGCGTTGGCGGTCAACACTCTGCTGTGGTGATCCCGCTAAAGCGGTACCACGCCTGCTATGGCGGTCACACCAGAATCGAAAACTTATAGTTTTTCCCTAAGTTTTCCCAAAATCTTGACATCAGTCCGTGGCCCCACATACACAAACTAGATATGCACACATAGGTAACACAAACGCGCTACGAACTCACCTATGGCCTCAGAATTCCCAACGGAGGTTTAGTTTACTAAGTCAACCCCCAAATGGAATAAAATAAGTTTTCAAAAAAGTGCACAAAATACAATCAAGCATCTCAAAAATCGAACCATCCACCCCGCCAGGTCATAATCGACCCTCGAACCTTACATAATCGACAAAAATTAAAAAAAGGTCCGTTTACCCAAAAGTCAACTATTGGTCAAATTCATTCACTTAAGGATTCTAACTCTTTAAGTTTTAACTAGACTTGCTCTTAGTATTGGAAATGGACAAGGGAAGAAACAAGAGGAAAGGTACCTGACTAGGTGAAAAGCTGGGATACTTATTACGTATATCGGAATCGGTCTCCCAAGTAGGCTCCTCAAGTTGACGATTCTTCCACTGGACCTTCACCGATGCTATCTCTTTAGACCTCAACTTATGAACCTCTTTATCTAAAATGGCAATAGGCTCCTCCTCACAAGAAAAGTTCTCATCTAGCAAGAATGAATCCCAACGAATGGTGTAAGAACTGTCACCTTGGTATCTTTTCAGCATAGACACATGAAACACCGGGTGAAAACTAGACAAACTGGGAGGGAATGCCAATTCATAGGCTATCTCCCCCACACGCTAAGAATCTCAAATGGACCGATGAACCTAGGATTGAACTTTCCTTTCTTCCCAAGACTCATCACACCCTTCATGGGTGAGACCTTCAAAAAAACCTACTCCTCAACCATGAACTCAACATCTCGGACCTTTCGGTCTGTATACTCCTTCAGTCTACTCTGAGTCGCTAAAAGCTTATCCTGAATCACCTTAACCTTATTTACTAATTCTCTCAAAAGATCAGTGCTCCACGGCCTCACCTCAAAGGCTCAAACCATCCTATTGAAATCGTCATCTTCTGCCATAAAGAACCTCAAACGGAGCCATATCAATGCTCGAATCGTAAGCTGATTATAAACGAGCTACGCAACGGTAGAGCGGTCCCAATGACCACCAAAGTCAATCACAGAAGCTTAGAGCATATCCTTGAGAATCTGAATAGTCCACTCAGACTGACCGTCTGTCTGAGGGTGAAAAGCGATACTGAGATCCAATCAAGTACCCAACTCGGCCTGTAAAGTCCTCTAAAATGGGGATGTAAACTACGGGCCTCTATCAGATATGATAGAAATAGGGACCCCATGCAAATGAACAATCTCATAGATATAGATCTGGGCCAACTTCTGAGCAGTGTAAGTAGCCTGAACCAATATGAAATGAGCAGACTTAGTGAACCAATCAACAATGACTCAAATCTAATCAAACTTTCCCAAGGTCTTCAGAAGACCAACGACAAAATCCATGGCTATTCTCTCCTACATCCACTCAGGAATGGGCATCCTTTGGAGCCCGGTACCCACAGGTCCTGCGAGTGCTGAGCCAACTTCGAGTGCGAAAATTCGGATGCGGAAACAAACCCGACAATATGTAACGCTTCATCCAGCCTCGGCTAATGTTGCCTCAGATCACGATACATCTTGGTAGCTCCAGGACGAATAAAATATCTAGAACTGTGGGACTCCTCCAGAATCGACTGAATCAAGTCATCAACACGAGGAACGTAACACGTACCTTTGATCCTCGTACCATATTTATCAATCATGACCTTCTTGGACTCGCAGCTCGACACCTTATCGCAAATCTTGCCTGATATTGTATCCTCGAGAGGCCCCTTTGCCTTAATCTGGTCCAGAAGCGACGATCCCACCTCAACACAAGCTAACACCTTACCTAAATTGGACATATCTAGCCTTATGAAACTCTTAGGCAGAGTCTGAACCTCCATGGATTGTTATATCCCGCATTTTTGTACGTTGGAACAATCCGGATTAACTATGGTAAGTTAGGGACAAAACCATTCCGGGATGCAAAGTCGAGATTTTTGACCTTCGATTTTATTTTAAGACATAACTTGTGCATGAATTTGTTGGCATGAAACACTTAGAAAATTTGGGACCAAAAATGGAATTTGTGAAAGTTGGAAATCATGCATTTTTTCCTTGTCTTGGTCGTGTGGTGTGGGAGTTCGCCCCATGTGATTTGTGGACAATTTTAATTGGTCCAACACATGTGTGGGCCAAGGGACACTTGTATAAGTCTTATATTAGCTTAAAGGATGACTACTACTTCATTATTCATTTTGACACTTAGAAAAAAGAGAGCGAAGTTGAAGAGAAAGGAGGCTCTCGGCCAAGAGGAGGAAAAAAACCAAGTCAAATTCTAGCCATCCCAAAAATATTTCCTTGGTACAAATCCACTAATTTGAGGTCCCTAAGTAGCGTGGAAGCATTGTTCGGGTCATCCAACCATTCGTTGTGTTAATTGCAAACCCTAGGCAAATTGTGGAGTTGAAGAAGAAAGGTGAGATTTAATTATGTTTTATGTGTTATAGATGTTGTATGCATGTTGTAGTATGCTAAAATGGATGAAAATCATGAAATATGGCATGTTGGAGTGAAGGTTGTGTGTGTAGTGCATAGCCGTGTGAGGTGTGTGTGTGTTGTGTTGTATTGATAATGAATTGAAGTCTAGTTAGCATGTTGTGATCATTGTAGGGTGAAGAAATGAATGAGAATCATCTATATATGTTTGTATGAGGTGTTGGCCGAATGTAGGCTATTTATGTGACAAGAAATGGCTTATTGTTAATTAGTATTTTGGTTGTTGTCGTTATGAATTCTATGTTGGAAATGAGCGTTTAACGACTCGAGATTTATGTTGTAATTGTATGGGCTGATTTGAAGGTTATTGTGTATTGGATGTAATTTGTATATTTATGAGAATAATATCGTTATGGTATGGATTATTGATGCAAATCATGATTTGAAAATGAGGAGTGTGTTATTGTGAGGTTCTCGGGTTTGAAATTTGTTTCGGGTAAATTGGAGCAATTGTTGGATTGTTGGAAATATTATGCGGTGTTTTAAGATGTTCTTGAATGTTGTTGGTATGGGTTCGGGTTAGTATTTGAATGTATGAGCGTTGATGTTGGCTTGAATGTAAACGTTGAATCGAATATATTGAATGTTGTTGAATGATGTAAAGAGAGTTATTAATGCTATATTGCCTTTCGGATTGGTTATTGATGTTTCTAGGTTGGTTATTGATGTTGTTGTTGTTGATTTGGCCGGAGTTAAATTATCGGGGTTGGCCTATTTACAGGGGAAATGCTGCCCAAATTTCTGTAGAATTAAGGGCTAATTTGGAATTAAATGCCCAAATGTCTATAGCTAATGTTTGGCATATTATGACTTGTTTGTAGACCTTGGGCAGTCCGAGACGTAGGTTGGATTTATCTTGAGTTTGAGCTAGCGTTGAGTGCGTACGAGGTATGTAAAGCTCAATCCTTTCTTCTTTTGGCATGCCTTAGTTACAAGTAGGCTATGACACAAGCCTCGAGGAAATTCGATTCTCGCAATCCGAGCATGTTTATGAATCTTATTCGTTTCTTGGAATTCGTATGTTGATATGATGAAATATTGGCCTTTATGTTTTGAAATATTTGATTTTCAACTTTTGCATAAAAGTTTGGCTTTTAAAGAATTCCTTAACTACGAATGCCCGTATCTTTCACAGAAAGGCTCGGATTGCCTCGATATGCTCGTAGGAGATTGTATGATGTATGATGAGTATGTTTTTCATAGGCGGGCCCGACTCGGGTCAACACCCGTCCGTGGGCCCCGCGACTCTTCTTTTTGTAATCCTGATGACTTTTGAAAGAATTTGGTTTGGCTACTATTCCGATTTCTAAATATGGTCATTTTACTTAGCATTTGAGTCTATGATAATGATTTTATGCATATGGTTACTGCGACTGCGGTCGTGCGATACATTATATCTTTCCAGTCCGGGCCGGTTCTGTTGTCGTGCGCACTTTATTATACTCGGTGTTATCTTGTGTTATGGTTCGTAGAGCTCCTCGCTAGAGGGCCGGGTTCCGCTTACATTTTGGTGTTATCTTGTGTATGGCGTTATCTTTGTGATATGATGTGTGACGGGGATACGGAGATTTGAAACTTTCTGGTGTTATGCTGTGTTATGGCGCCATCGACGGGCGGGCGACCATATTTTTCTGTGCCCTATGCATGATTTGTATTTTGAAAGTAAACATTTTGATATTTTGGAAATACATGTACTTTTGTATACATTATCGATTATGACTCGAATTTGTTTACTATATCTTACGCTTTGCATACTCGATTACATATTTAAATGCGTACCCCTTTCTTAATTTGCGTTTCATGCCGCGGTACGGACACTTGATTCGATGATCCACAGTTTAGGACACCCTCTTCTGCTGTTTGGAGTGCTCCTCTTATTCGGAGCCTACATTGTGGTATATATTCGTTATTTGCATTTGTATATATTTGTTTCGAGAGTGCGGCGGGGCCTGTCCTGTCAGATCCTATGATTCCGTTTGTCTGTTTAAGTGCGTGGACATATATGTGGGTTATGCCTATCTGTACGGTTGTGTTTGTATATGTTATGTGCAGAGCGTCCATTCGCCGTGGCAGCCTCGCCGGCTTGCATTTGTATATGTTTTGGGCCGATGCGCCATTTGATAGCCTTGCCGGCTTCTGATATATATGTTGTGTTTGAGATGTGTTCGAGATAGTTTGAAATAATCTGAGACAGTGTTTGATATTTGTATCCGTATAAGCTATCTGTATGTGATTCGGAATAGTGATTGTGTTTGGGTGCTCAGCTCGGGCACTAGTCACGGCCTACGGGATTGGGTCGTGACATAGATAACGGACGCTCCGAAGCGATCAAGCGAGTCAAACTACCCATACTAGCTGACTTCCTTCTCAAGGCATCCACTACGACATTTTCCTTGCTAGGATGATATAAAATGGTAATGTCGTAATCCTTAAGTAACTCCATCCATCTCTGCTACCTAGAATTAAGATCCCGCTAAGTAAATACATGCTAAATCTTTGTGATGGTCGGTGAATACCTCACAATGGACACCATAGAGATAGTGCCTCCAAATACCAACTCCAAACCGTGAGTAGGGTAGTTCTTCTCATGAATCTTCAGTTGTCTGGAAGCATAAGCAATAAGCTTCTTTTCCTGCATCAACAAGGCACCCTAACCCAGAACGAGAAGTATCACAATAAATTACAAAGTCCTTACCCTCCACAGGCAATGCTAGAATCGAAACTGAAGTCAATAAGGTCTTGAGATTTTGAAATCTTTCCTCACACTCGTCGGACCCTTTGAAAGGGTACTTCTTTCTGAGTCAAATGGGTCAAAAGCGAAGCAATAGAGCAAACCCCTTCATGAACCGACGGTACTAACTGGCCAAACCCATGAAGCTGCGAATCTCTGTGTCACTGAAGTAGGACTAGCCCTATCTCTCACTGCCTTAATCTTCTTAGGATCATCCATAATCCCCTCCTTTGATACCACACGACCCAAGAAAGATACATACTCAAGCTAAAACTCACACTTGGAGAACTTAGCATACAACTTCCTATCTCTCATCAATCCCATAACAACCCTCATGTGTTTCTCATGATCCTCCCTACTACTCGAGTAAACCAATCTGTCATTAATAAAACTATCACAAAAGAATCCAAGTATGGCTTAAAAATGCCATTTATCAAATCCATAAAATTAGCTGGGGCATTTGTAAGGCCAAAAGTGTCACGACCCAACCGGAGGGCCATGACTGGTACCCGGTGCTAACCCACCCGGGCACCTTTTATCGTACATTCACATTCACATCTAGGTGGACCACATGGCTTATTCATAATTCCTATACATCAACAATATTAGTCTCGTTAGGCAACAACACATTTATATCATCATCGACAATAATGCCCATTTCCATATACATAAGCCGACAAGTCTACCAAAGTGATATACAAATATGAGCCGACAAGGCTGCAAGACATCTACCAATACACAACTGTCTACGAGCCTCTAAGAAGAGTATGTAACATCATATAGGCGGGACGGGACCCACCGTACCCATATGTATGTACACAAAGAATAATACCCAAAGTTTGTAGCTCCGGATGAAATGGAGCTCACATGCGATCCCACTGAATAAGAAATCTATGGATCAAAGCTTTGTCTCCTGTCCACCTACGGGCATGACGCAACGTCCACAAATAAAAGGACGTCAGTACGAACAATGTCTTGAGTACGCAAGCATAATCAACATCATAGTCGGAGCATAAAAGATAACATAAGAAATAGCATAGGATAGGAGAATCAGGAGGTAATAGAGCCATTTGTACCTCTATTGGCCATCATCATATTTACTTGTATTTCATAGGGACCTTCCATTTCTAATGCTTTCTCATGACTCTCTCTCTCTCTCTCTCTCTCTCTCTCTCTCTCTCTCTATATATATATATATATATATATATATATATATATATATATATATATATATTCGTATTTGTATCATGCCCGGCCGTGAAGGCTCGGTGTCTCGCATACCCGGCCATATAAGCTCGGTGTTACATAATAGTCATACATACTTAGGCACGTATACATAAAAGTCCATAAGTATCATCAACATCATTGCTATCATCGTTTTTGTTACATCTATCCTTAGAGGATCAACTATCATATAAAAGAGGTACTAGTATTATGAAAGTATCGAGGATCATAAGCTTTGGTAATCTTAGATAGAGTTATTTGGAAGACATTATGGAACTCATGAAAAGATATATAGCAAAGGAACCTTGCCTTAATGAAAGAAGGGTTAGCCTTACATACCTCTTTGTCTTCTTAACTACTTAACGTTCACCTTCGTAGCTTGAACAATCTACATTTAGAAGGGTTCATACCGTGGTTAAGCCTCAATGATACTTTTAAATTCAAACTAGAATAATTCATGATCTAATGAAAATTGGGCAGCATTTCCCCTTTTTCGTCAACTTCCACCATATTACAAAACAACACCCAACAACCACAATAACATCCACAATATCATAATCGAGTAATCACATTCCATTAAGCCTTCAAAATTCATCCTTGTGTTGACTTATACCAACAACCTCACACCCATTTTAGCACATTTTCATACAATGCTTCCTTATCACTATTACTACCTTCCATAAAAAGATTATATCCATATTATACTAAGAATCATGACTCAAGTTAGCTTATTACTCAAAAACATCATAAAAGTTACACTTAACCCTTATTTTCTTCTTTCTTCTTCTACCCAAGTTCTTCAACAACCAAGCATTCATGATAGGATGGAATAAGCATGAAAACTAACCTTTTATATCATGGGAAAGAGCTTTGGAGCAGCTATCAACTTAGGTGAAAACCCTAGCTTCAATACTCAAGAATCTCTTGTAGTCTACTAACCCTAGGAAGCCTTCTAACACATGAACACTTTGATTCTTGCCTCTTGATCTTTGTTTTCTCTTGGATTGGGGTGGAATATTCTTTTTGAGCTCTCAAGACTTGTGGAAGATGAAAAATGAAATAAATGAACAAGGGCCATCTATTTATACAAAACATAAAATTTCAGCCCGATGGACTTATACAGACCACTTATACGGTCTGTATAATATTATACGGTCTGTATAATATTATACGGTCCGTATAAGTGGACCGTATAACACCACCATAGGAAAGTCCCATTCTGATATAGGTCAAGTTTCGGACCCTCTTATACGGACCGTATAAAGTTATACAGACCGTATAAGTGATTTTATAACACCACCATAAAATGGCCCTTTCTGTGAAGGCCATGTTATACAGACCCTCCTTATACGGACCGTATAATGTTATACGGACCGTATAAGTGGCCGTGTAACTCCCAGTTATGTGAAATTTCCTCTCGTTGATTCGTTTGACTTCAAATCCTCGTGAAACCTTCTTGGCACTTACATAATACTTCATTAACCATACAATAGGCCCTATAGCAGCCCCTCAAGACATCACAAAATAATTATTAGCTCAATGATAGCAAAAACCTTTCCGTACACGACTTATATTTCACTTTCTTCAACGAACTAAATTTCACATATTCGTATGACTTCAAAATCCTATGATACGTGCTTTAAGCTATCTAATACCTTCCTTAAATATCGTAAGGATTTCATAATCACCTTAAGCTCACATTAGCCTATCCATACGACAATAAGTCCAAAAATTTTCGAGGTGTAACAAAAAGACATAACAAGAAACTCATAGTCCCGATATCGTGTCTTGAAGGCTATCTTAGGAATATCTTTGGCCTGAATCTTCAACTGATGATAACCCGATCTCAAATCGATCATAGAAAATGCGGAAGCCCCCTGAAGCTAGTCAAATAGATCATCAATACGAGGAATGGGGTACTTATTCTGAGTGGTGATGTTGTTCACTTGGGGGTAATAAATGCACATCCACATAGCCCTATCCTTTTTCTTCACAAAAAGCACAGGAGTGCCCCAAGGGGAGACGCTTGGCCTAATAAAACCCTTACTCAAAAGGTCCTGACACTGCTCCTTCAACTCTCTCAACTCTATTGTGACATTCGATATGGCGGAATAGAAATAGAGCGAGTCCTGGGCTCTAAGTCAATACAAAAATCAATATCACGATCGAGTGGCATACCTGGCAACTCCACGACAAATACCTCCAAAAACTGACACCCCACAAGAACTGACTCAAGCAATGGAACGTCAACACTAGTATCATGAATATATGCCATATAATCCAAACAACCTCCATCAACTAACATCCTGGCACGAAGGAAAGAAATAATCTTCTTTAGGGAGGGACTAGGGGTACCCTTCCGCTTAAGTCTAGATATACTCATCATAGCTAACGTGACTGTCTTGGCATGATAGTCCAGAATCTCATATTAAGGAGCTAACCAACTCATACCTAACTAACATCGAAGTCTACCATGTCAAGAATCACTAAATCAACCCACGTACCATAACCCATAAATATGACAGTACATAGCCGACATATTCTATCTACAACCACTGAGTCTCCAACTGGAGTAGGTACATGAATAAGAGCATCAAGCAAATCACAAATTATGTAAAGACCCATAGAGAAGTACGTGGACATATAAGAGAATGTAGAACCCGGATCAAACAACATAGAAGTTGTCCGGTGATAGACTAAGATGTTACCTGTGTGCACCGCATCGGAACCCTCGCCCATAATCTGCAGGAAAGGCATAGCAATGAAACTGTCCACCACTAGCCTGTAAACCTCCACGATCACCTTTTCCTGACTGAGCTCAGCCCCTATCGGGCTGATGTCCTCCTCTGCCTGAATGAGATCCGCCTCTGCTAGTTTGGGTGCCACCTCTACCAGCTCTGTGGCCACCACGCTCAGTCTGAGCACGGTCCCTGCCATAAGATCCTCCTCATCTAGCTGATAAAACTGGAGCCCTAGAAACCTGGAGTTGAGCACGCTGGTCACTCTGTCTAAGTCTGGGATAATTTCTCTTGAAATGCCCCTGCTCACTGCTCTAAAATCATCCATGGTCTTGAGTCGGCCATTGAACAGAAACTGAAGAAGCAGAATAACCACCATGGTCTAAAAATCTGGCCTGTAAAACCCCTGGCTGACTATGTCATGACCTGACTAGGGGGCCATGATGGGTACCCGGAGCTGACTACCGAGCACCTCACATAAGGCTAATCATCATACTCAACTTGAACATATATAATCTCAAAAGCAACACAAGTCTATATACATAAGTCCTCATGGCTGCAAAAATGATGTGCAAAAGTACAACGTAGTCATCGTGGGACATCTACTACCCACACGTACGTATCTACGAGCCTCTACTAGGGTACTAGACATAAGGACAGGACAGGACCCCGTCGTGCCCAAATATTTACACAAAAAAATATCATCATAAATATCACCTCCGAAATAGTGGAGTGCTCCTGTGAATCCGCTGATAAGCTCCTACGGATCTGCACAGTCTCCCTATCTACCTGTGGACATAAACACAGCGTCCAAAAAGAAAGGACGTCAGTACGATGAATGTACTGAGTATGTAAGGCATGAATAATACTAACACAATAAAGAAATCATGAAACATGAGGTAAAGATATAACCTGCTTAACCCTTTAGAGAAAACACATATTATGCATATCACAAATACCATCATCGTTAACCCTCGTCCGGGTAACAATCGCACGCCGCCCACTAGCGGTGTCATGTTCGGCCCTCTAGGCGCGGTGTAATCGTATGCAGCCCGCCTTCGCGGTGACATGTCCGGCCATCTAGGCACGGTGTAATCGTATGCAGCCTGCCTTTGCGGTGACATGTCCGGCCATCTAGGCACGGTGTAATCGTATGCAGCCCGCCTTCACGGTGACATGTCCGGCCATCTAGGCACGGTGTAATATCATTATCATACACTTATCATAAAGCATGTATTAGAACTCAAAGATAATCTATAACTATATCGGGGTGACGTAAGGTCGAGAACCCCCGATTCCATTATGGAGTAATTATAATCATCATACCTCACCTTGAAGGAACTAGCATCATAAGGTGGGTCTAGCAATAATGAATAACATCAAAGAATCGTACAAGGAACATTAGCTTCGTAAGATGTTATTTCATGGGCTTTAGGATCTCTAGGCTTAGACTCATCATAATCATTATCAATTTCATAGTATATCTCTTATCTTTATCTCATAGGAAGCTCTTTATAAACATTGACTCATATTTTCCGGAATGTAAGAAGGTCATGGAAAGATAAAGGAAGTCGTGTCATAGGAATCATGCCTTAGAAAAGAAGGGACTAGCCTTACATACCTTTACGTTTCGCTAACTTTGTCACTTGAACGCTTCCCTCGAATATTCACGTTTCTACATTCAAGAGAGTTCGTACTAAAATTAGACAATCGAAAACATACTTAAGCTTAAGCAAAAGCTAACGAAAATTGGGTAACATCCCCTTTATTTCGATGACTTCCTCCACATAATAAACAACTCCCAATATCAACAACAACACCCACAATATCTTAATCAACAACTTCATCAAGCTAGACGTTATTAAATCCTTAACATTCCCTATCAATCCTTCATAACCCTAGCTATGGCACCATACCGTGTCCATCCTCATTCAATGCCTCTACAACATCTTTAATACTATTCATAGCAAGATTATACTCATTACATATCAAGAACTATGATTTAAGTCAAGTCATGATTCAAGAATATAATTATTTTCATATTTACACCCCATATTCTCCTCCTTTCCATAATCCAAGCCTTTCAACCCCTCAATACTCTCAATAATATGAAATAACATAAAACTCACCTTAATCACTTGGGAATAAGCCTTGAGTCACTCTACTCCATTAGAATGAAATCCTTCACTTGTATGCCAAAGAAATTCTTACTCTTCACAAACCCTAATAGGCTTCCTAGTACATGAATCTCTTAATCTTTGCTTTTGATTTTGGTTTCTTGGTACAGATTTGTTGTAGAAATAGAGGGAGGGTTTTAGAGAGTTCTAGAGAGATATAGGATATGTTTTTGGGAGAATAAGGGAATAAAAATATGGGATCTTATATTTATAACTAGGGTTGAAAAGTTCCAGATCCGCGGGTCGACGAGCAGGGTCGACGGTCCGTCGACATGCCTCGTCGTGCTACCGTCTGAAATGTCTGAGTGCAGAACCTTGTCGACGGTGCTAGATGATGGCTCGTCGATGTGTCGGCGGTGATCCCTTGGGCCGTCGACGCTGACTGGTGTCAGCAGTTTTTTTGAACTGCTCCGTTTTGCTCCGATTCGATTCGTTTCACTTCTAATTCCCTCGTAATGTCAAGAATACGTACTTATACTCCTGTACACATACAAGGTAAAATATCTCATGTCCCAAAACTCTAGTGCGGATTACCGAGCCGACGGTACACACCACCAATAAGCCAAAATTTCCTTGCAATAAAACGGGAGGTGTAACAGACTAGAAGAGTACTGACCGACCCCTGATGGGCCTCCAACCGAAGCCTGCATAGCTGACTGAATAGGACGTCCCGGATAAACCTGGGAACTCTGTCCCCGGGAGAATGAACTACTGGAGTTACCACCCTTGCGGGCCTTCTTCTGTGTATACTTACTATAATTATCCTATCTAACACCCTCAATGGTCTTAACATGATCCACTACATCCTGGAATAAAGACCCTAAGGCTACAAGTTAAAGAGCTGACAACTGCAGAGCAATTTTCAACCTTTTCACAAACCTCCTAACCCTCTCCTCCTCAATAGACAACAGCTGGAGATCATAAGGGGATAAGGAATGGAGCCTAGCCTCATAAGCAACAACTGAAGAACTCCCCTACTCAATGTTACCAAACTCATCACGCTTCCTATCCCTTAGAGTACACGGGACATACTTCTCCAAGAAAACTGACTAGAATTGGATCTAAGTCAACGAAGGCAACCCAGCTGATCTACACTCCACATAAGCCCTCCACCACAACTTGGCATCACCCAAGAGCTGGAAGTCACAAACTCAACACCATGCTTCTTAACTGCCCCTAAATTATGGAGTATCTCATGACAGTCAATAATGAACTCATAAGCATCCTCAGTCTCAGTGCCATAGAAAACTGGAGGTTTTATCTTAGTAAACCTCCATAACAAATCATGCTTCTCACCGGCCCTGCCATTGGTCCAGGAAATACCAGGGTCCTGGAGCCTCATCCATACGTGGAGCCACAGCTGCAGCACGGTGTGCCCTTGGGGAACGAACCCTATCGGGAGCTGAATCACCCAATCTCAGACCCTGGCCATCTGCAGCGGCTGGTAACACACCTACCCCAGTCAAACCGTTCAACAGGATTAACACTCAAACCATAACGCCTGAGAACACTGGAGCAGCTATAATTTTTGGCTGAGCTGGTGCTGCTGCAAACGTTGTTGCCTCATCTGGAGCTACCTGAGGTGCGGCGAATCTAGGATGATCGTGACCAGTCGCAGGAGCCCCGCCCCTAGCTGGTGCTTCTCCCCAGCCTCTGCCACCAGCATGGCCTCTGACCTAGCCTCCACTATGAGCTGCTGCCCCAGCGGCCTGCTCTGGTACCTCATCTACGCCTGCCTCGCACGAGTTCTCACCCTTTGTGTCGGATACCAATTAGAATCATCCAAATACCTATTGGAATCAAGTAGCACGAAAGGAAAAAAGAATTTGAATTTTTCTAGTGTCCCATAGCCTCTCGAAGATAAGGATAGATGTCTCCGTACCGATCCACAAGACTCTACTAGACATGTCTTTGTACAACGAGATCTAAAAACATCGGGCTCTGATACTAACTTTGTCACGACCCAGCACGCCGTGATGGCACCTACACTAGCCCCCTGGTTGGCGAACCATCCCCTTAACCAATTTCTCATACATTAAATCTGTTATAAACCATCAATAATGAAAATAACGATAAACTATCTAGTCATCCCAAATTAAGATAAATGTGTGGAAATCTAAGCTATTACAACCCCAAAGATCTGAAAGTCATCATACAAGGACTATAAATCATAAAGTTGTCTAAGAATAAATAACTGTTTGAAATAGCATAAGTGTCTACAAATTAAATTGACATCAATAAGGAAGGATCTCTAGGTAGTATGGCATGGATATGAGCTCATCCTCTAATCTGAACGGGAAATGACCTCAGGCTAAATGTGAGGTCTGGAAGAGGTGTCCGGCAAGCAATCTGCACTAAAAAAAGGTGCATCAAGGTAGTATCAGTACAAACACTATGTACTGGTAGATATCATAGGCCAACTATGATTAGTATCATGCATACATTTATAAAACCAACAAAATTGGCAGATAAGCACAACAACACAACAATATCAAGAGTCAATCATCAACCGGTCCATAATGCTCCACAAGAATGAGTTAAGTCCAATGCAATGAATCAATGATAGTATCTCAATCGTACACACATGCTAAGGGCATTTTTCACACAATAGTCATGATCTACAGGGGACCCATGGTGTCCATATACCACTCGCTCCTGAACTGACTTTGGATCACGAGCCCATAACTAGGCGACATCCTCACTCCCTCTCAAATGTGCCTTATATATATATACACACACATACATATATATATATATATATATATATATATGTATGTGTGTATGTATGTATGTATTTGAGCACAAGGTGAATCTCAACGTGGTTCTAGTCCAGAACTCAATATGAAGAATGATAAATCAATAATATTAGCGTCATGAATACAAGTCCTCATGCCACAATTCATATCAAGGTCAGATAAATCAACTCAACAATAGCATGAACATACAAGCTATCTCAAATATCAAGAAAAGTATATATTAACTCCTTCTTTCCAATTCACAAAAAATACACCTCATGTTCAATACATAAAGTAATGGCGACAAGCCCACATAATCAGAAGTTGTACCAACCTAAGTAGTATACAGCCAGACTTCATGCTCGAAAGCCTAATCATGCTTTCTCCCGTCAATTCTAATTAAAGTCTAACTCAAGTAAACTATACCCTACCTCAATGCAGAACTGGAATGAACGCAGGCTACTCCTAGTGAGCTTTCCCCTTGTGTAACCCCTCGGAATGCTCAAAGTCTAGCAATATAATGCTAAGTAAGCAATAGACAATCTGATTAAATAAGAAACAACAATTGAGGGATAATACCCAAAGTGCCCCTAACCATCCAAAAGGGCGAAACCAGAATTTAAGGGTGAATTTATCCTACCCTCAGTCCAAAAAAACATAACCCTTCAATTTTATAGGTTTCTAATCATTTTAAACTCTTCAAATTAGAATTTTGGTAAAAACCCCTTATTTAGGTGAAACTCTAAGTCTCAACATATAATCCCAAATAACTAAGCAATTCCATCCTAAAAGTGACAACCTACACTTCTAGATAATATGAATAGTAATATAATCAATAACCCACAATTTTAACAAGGGTTTACTGATTCTAGGGTTCTAGAATTTTATTACACCATTAGAGAACATAGAACTAGCATAAGAACTTAATGGAGGAATGAAAGTGAACAAAGTAATGGTTAGGACTTACCCCCAAGGATGCTTCACCAAAATAATGACATAAATCACCTCTATTGCTCTGGGAACTATTTAGGGGGGTTTAAGGCTACTGACTTGCACTTAGCAATATAAAAATGGGTTACTATTTCCTGACGATCGCTGCAGAGGTCGGTATTTTCGCCCAAGCGGTCCCGTTATAGCGGTCATACACCCCGCTGTTATGGACCTCATTAGAAGTCATGACTCTATATAGCGGTCCAGACTGCGCGGTAGCGGTCCCGCTATGGCGGACTTCCCCTAAACCCAACTCACCGCGGTGGCGGTCAACACTCCGCTGTGGCAGTCCTGCTGTAGCGGCACCATGCCCGCTACGGTGGTCACACTAGAATCAGAAACTTCTTATTTTTTGCCAAGTTTTTCAAAAATCTCGGCATCAGTCTAAGGCCCCACATACACAGACCAAATATGCACACATAGAAGAAAAAGCGCTACGAACTCACTCGTGGCCTCGAAATTCCTAACGGAGGTGTAATTTACTAAGTCAACCCCCAAACAGAATAAAACAAGTTTTCAAACAAGTGCATAAGGTACAATCAAGCATCTCGAAAATCGAACCATCCACCCCGCCAAGTCATAATCTACCCTTCGGACCTTCCGGAATCGACGTAATTCGAAATAGATCTGCTTACCCAAAATTCAGCTATTGGTCAAATTCCGTCACTTAAGGATTCTAACCCCTTAAGTTTTCACGAGACTCACTCCTAGTCTCGGAAACGGATCAGTAGGGGTAAAATGGTCAAAACGGACATAACAGCCTAATGGGTCGTTACATGATATGGATGAGAAATGATGAAGTATAAGACCTAGAAGGCTTAAATACCCTTAAAAGGGTCAGCCACTGCCTCAAGTGGGTCCCAAAGGGTCTGCCTGCGCAGTCTCTTAAAAACGCAAATATCTCTCTACTCCAACGTCGTATCGATGAACTGTTTGATGCGTTGGAAACTAGACTCGTGGACCTCCAATTTGGTGGATGGATAACCCTGTAACTCCATGTAGATTGAGATAAAATCTCGTTGACACCTGACCCAAATTTCAGGTAACTTATAAACTTAACTTGTGACGACTTTTGTTTTACAACTTGCTTGACTTCAAAAATTAACACACGACTAGCATATGAATAAAATATCTCATAAAATTCCCTTCTTATAATTTTAATCACTCCTAGTATTACCCTAAAAGTAGGGGTTATAACAGTCCCAACTTGCTGACTTTCGACGAAACTTATTTTCTTCGACTCCTTTAACTTATAACCCTCTTGGTACTTGCTGATCTTGATCTTAAACCTTTGTAACCTCCAAGGTAGCATGATTAAATTACTTTGTATAATCTCAAGGATGATCTCATTTCTGAGCTTATGTCAATTGACTTACGACGTACTTGACGTACGAAAATGCGGAATGTAACATCATTCCCAATATTGAACTGTGCGCATACTGGCGTTATATCTTTTTGGCTCATGCAAACATTTTAGTACAGTCCGTGCCATCTAGGTAACCGCTCTATAAATCAATTCAGAACTCAAGGCATCCCTCTTTAGGCTTTTTCCATACATTAGAACTGATCATTGAGACGCTCCCAAACTAATAACTAACACTGCCTTTTGTCAACTCTTTCCTTTTAACTCTTATAGACAAATTCTTGGCCTCACTTTACGAATGTAAACAAGACTATAACAAGGTATTTCTCTGGGAATTTATATGTATATTAAAACGCCTTGGTTGGTAATTTGTTGAACTTACGACTACTGCTATATTCTGCTTCATAGTTCATGTTATCTATCCTTAGGGCTTTACTATATCTAGGTAGCTCACACTATATCAGAACTCTTTCTACTAATGCTCTTACCTGCTGCTGTATTAGCCCTCTGGCTAGCTGTAGTATTTCTCATTGCAATCATCTCTGTGTCAATAACAAACGTAAGTTCTGACTCAACTCTTATAACTCAGCTCTATGACACAATTTGGATTTGAAAGAAGGGTAACCGACTCCTAAATGCCCTGAAGCTTCATGTTCATAAATATGGTGCACAACACGTCCATAAACAAGATTCTACTAGATACGATTTTGTATTAGGACAGAACTGTTTTGATACCAATTTGTCACACCCTAACCTATGTGAGGCGTGTCTGGCACCCGGTGCCGTACTGGCCCGAGCGAACCACTATGTAACTGATGATCGTTAGACATAAACCAGAACATACATAGGCTGACTTGGTCGAACTCATTCTTTCTGTTAACCAACATATGCCAACATGGCCACAACTAGCGATATATATATATATATATATATATATATATATTGTAAGTGGGAAAGCGTCGTATTAGTGAGCCATTATACGCAAAACATATCTATATGTATGAGCGGACGAGGCCACTTGAGTATTAACACCGAGCAACCTAAAAGGAAACATAAACGCGGGCCGACTAGCCCACTAACATGTTGTGCAGAATGAACCTGTGTCTACAAAGCCTCTAAGAGTATCTGACATCAAAACATGGTCGGGACAGGGCCCCGGCCTGCCCATAAGTCTGTAGCAAAACTCTGACACCATGACTTCTAGACTCGGCTGCACTCCAAATGAAGTGAAGTCTTACCAATCATTCACTGAGTGTTAACTTCGTCTATTGTGAGGGTTTGTCAAATTGATTACCTGCACCTACAGGCATGAATGTTGTCCACAATAAAAAAGATGTCAGTACGAATAATGTACTGAGTATATGAGATGACAGAAATTAATACTCAAATGAAATATAAAATAACTGAACATAAAATGACATGTTAATAAAGAATCCGGCTGTACTTACTTGCCTCTGACATCTAATAACTAATAATACGACATCACTAGCCTCATCTAAGGCATATAGACATGCATGATTATCCTCGAAGGTGCTCAATATAGCCCCGAAGGCAAGCACGCGTTTGTATAGCCCTGAAGGAAAGCATATCATAGCCCCGAAGGCGAGTATAATCATAGCCTCATAGGCAAGCGCGTGTCTATATAGCCCCGAAGGCATCTGTATGGCCAATAGCCCCAAAGGCAAGTATATCATAGCCCTGACGGCGAGTATAATCATAGCCCTGTAGGGAAGCGCGCATCTGTATAGCCCCGAAGGCATCTGTATGGCCAATAGCCCCGCTGACAAGCATATCGTGGCTGTGAAGGCACTCAATGTCATAACCCCGAAGGCAAGTGCATACTTATATAGACTCTAAAATCTCTTATCTATCTACTGCCTACATAAGAAACAATGCTAACTGAAAGTGAACTCCCGATGAGGGAAACTACTGTACGAATATCATAAAATTACATAGATATGGAATCTCTGTGAGGGGCACCTCTTTATGCACTATGTCGGGACTCATTCGACAAGGAATCATGCTAAACAAACAAAGAATGATAACCTTTACATACTTGGATCTCCTTGTATCCTTAATACTTTCAAAGCAGTCCACGATATAACATAATCTACATCAATACAATAAGGTTCATGGTTAATGCCAGAAGGAACTAAGTTTGTAGCTCTAAGCTAGTAGCTTGTCTAAATAAATTTAGGCAACATCTTCCGTATGACTTTGACTTTCTCCAACTCCACACATCATCAACAATAACCAGAGCAACACAGCAACAACATTATCAATAACAAGATACAATGTATCATTAACAAGTCATCAATATATCACGATGAGCGGCAAGCTCGGATTGGAACCCATACAACCCTTGTCCTCCGTTATGACTTTCTTAATTTAACTCAATAATATATATAACATGATGAAATGTATATTCAACCAATTTTCCAGCTTTGTATATCATAAATAACAAGGAAATAGTCCATAATGTTCAGCTACCCCAAAATTGATTTTTCAGATTACTAAAACATGTTTCCGACTTCTAGTCGATATTTAACAAGTTCTTCACCCATCTAACCTTCCGTAGACTTAAACTAACTCCTATACAAGAGAAGGGGAAAAAATATTACCTTACATCACACGAACAACCCCTATCTTGGGCCTGCCTCACCTTGAAGCAACCTCTAACTCAAGCAATAACACAACGAGCGACAAACTCGATTCACGATTAACAAAACTATAGCTTTAAACGCTTTCCTACTTCTAGAACTTGTTAACAATAGAAACCACAACATACTTAGTTTATTCCATGAATTTCCAGCCACAAAATACTATAAGGGGATTTTCAAAACAGTCTAACAAACAACAACAACAAAACTATGATTTTCGACCTTTATCTTATGAGTTTTCAATCGTACAAGCTAGTCACAACTTCTATAACCTCAAATACATGGAGGTGGAGCAAAATATTACCTTATGATCCTTAAAAAAACTCCCCATATGAGCTAAAGCCCCTCCAAAATCGCAACCATAAGAAGAACAAGAAAGTCACTAGCACCATGGGATTCCAGCATTTTATTTGCATAGTTTTCTTTGAATTTCACTATTGAAAGGTTGGGGATCTCTTAGAGATATTTTGGGGGTGTGTGAGAACTAATATGGATGATAAATGATGAAGTATAAGACCTGGAAGGTTAAATACCCTTAAAAGGGTTGGCCACCGCCTCAAGTGGGTCCTAAAGCATCTACCTGCTGGTCTCATGAAAACGCCAATATCTCTCTACTCCGATGTCATATCGACAAACAGTTCATGCACTGGAAACTAGACTTGTAGACCTTCTATATGGTGGGGAGATCACCCCATAACTCTGAGTATATTGAGAGAAACGTTCTGTGGAATCTGACCTATATTTGTGGTAACTTATAAACGTAACTTGTGATGACTTTTTATTTACAACTCGCTCGACTTAAAAATTAACACGCAACTATCATAAGACTAAAATACCTCATGAAATACCCTTCTTATCAAGCACTCCTAGCATTACCCTAAAAGTACGGGTTATAACATTCCTAAGTTGCTGACTTTCGATGAAAGTTATTTTCTTCGATTCCTTTAACTTCTAGCCCTCTCGGTACTTACTGATCATGATCTTAAACCTTTGTAACCTCCAAGGTAACATGATTAAGTTACTTTGTATAATTTCAAAGATGATCTCATTTTTGAGCTTACGTCAATTGACTTACGAAGTACTTGACGTATGAAAATGCGGGATGTAACAAGGAACTTGAACACCATGAAGCTGAACTATTTCCTTAATGTACACATTCGCGTAGTGTTAACCGACAAGAAAAGAGCTGACTTTTTAATCATATCAACTATCGCCTAAATGGAATCGAACTTACTAAGGGAACAAGGTAAACCAGTGATGGAAAAATCCATGTTGATCATTTCCTACTTCCATATCAGAATCTCTATGTCCTGAGTTGATCCAACGTTCTTCTGATGTTCTATATTGACTTGTTGGAAATTAGGACATTGAGCTACAAACTCTGCAATACACTTCTTTATTTCCACCAATAGATTTCTTTAAGATCATGATACATCTTGGTTGAACCCGGATGAATAGTATACCTGGATTGATGAATCTCTGTATTTATTCTCTACAAGAGTTGCTCCACGTCTGGGACACATAACCGACCCTAGTATTTGAAAATTGCATCATCCCTGAGCTCAAATTTCGTTGTCTTGTGCCGCAGAACCCTCTCTGAGTCGTAGCAATACCGAATCATCATATTGCCGTTGTTTCACCTCCATTATTAGTGAAGACTTTGTTGTGTTCTGAATAACAACACCACCATCATCCACGTCCTGAAGTTAGAATCCCACGCTAGCTAATTGATAAGGAACTTTAGTCATCTCCTTACTTTATGCTTCTACATGTACATGGATTTGTGGCTGAGGGCGTTTGATACCACTTTAGACTTGTCGAGATGATGTAGAATGTCCAAATCATAATCATTCAGTAATTTTGTAATACCCAGTAAATTAGGGTTAGTTGTTAATGTGTTAAATGAGTATTAATGTGAAATTTTACCCATATGAAGTCCTATCGGGATGAGTTTAGGTGGACATAGTTGTTTTAAGACCAAGACGAATAGGTCTGACTTCCAGCCTGCTTACGTGAAAATCCGTTGGGAATTTGAGAAAACTTAAAACATGAAAGTTAGAGCTCTTTGAAATAACTTTCCAGCCATATATGTACTAGGTCCATCAGAGCTCTGTACCCTCTCAGTACTTATTGATCATGATCTTAAACCTTTGTAACTTCCAGGGTAACATGATTAAGTTACTTTGTATAATTTCAAGGATGATCTCATTTTTGAGCTTACGTCAATTGACTTACGAAGTACTTGACGTATGAAAATGCGGGATGTAACAAGGAACTTGAACACCATGAAGCTGAACTATTTCCTTACACATTCGCGTAGTGTTAACCGATAAGAAAAGAGCTGACTTTGTAATCATATCAACTATCACCTAAATGGAATCGAACTTACGAAGGGAACAAGGTAAACCAGTGATGGAAAAATCCATGTTGATCATTTCCTACTTCCATATCGAAATCTCTATGTCCTGAGTTGATCTAACAGGGGCCGATGTTACTATATTGACTTGTTGGAAATTAGGACATTGAGCCTGAGCTTCTGCGCACTTCTTTATTTCCACCAATATATTTCTTTAAGATTATGATACATCTTGGTTGAGCCCGGATGAATAGTATACCTAGATTGATGAATCTCTGTATTTATTCTCTACAAGAGCTTCTCCACGTCTGGGACACATAACCAGCCCTAGTATTTAAAAATCGCATCTTCCTTGAGCTCAAATTTCGTTGTCTTGTGCCGCAGAATACCCTCTCTGAGTCGTAACAATACCGAATCATCATATTGCCATTGTTTCACCTTCATTATTAGTGAAGACTTTGCTGTGTTCTGAATAACAACACCACCATCATCCACGTCCAGAAGTTAGAATCCCAAGATAGCTAATTGATGACGAACTTTAGTCATCTCCTTACTTTATGCTTCTACATGTACATGGATTTGTATCGAGGGCGTCTGATACCACTTTAGACTTTTCGAGATGATGTAGAATGTCCAAATCATAATCATTCAGTAATTTTGTAACACTCATGAAATTAGGGTTAGTTGTTAATGTGTTAAATGTGTATTAATGTGAAATTTTACCCATATGAAGTCCTATCGGGATGAGTTTTGGTGGACATAGTTGTTTTAAGACCAAGACGAATAGGTCTGACTTCTAGCCTGCTTAAGTGAAAATTCGTTGGGAATTTGAGAAAACTTAAAACATGAAAGTTAGAGCCCTTTGAAATAACTTTCCAACCATATATGTACTAGGTCCATCAGAGCTCTGTTCTACGAGTTATTACGATTTCTTGAACAACGCCGATTCAGTGAAAAATTGGCCTAGCACGACGCGGGTCATGACACCCTACGCCCTTCGTCAGGCATAATTTTTAGAGAAATAAAAAAATCAGTAGGATCCATAAAATGTGCCTAACGAAGGGGTGGGATGCGACACGCTAGGCCATTATGCCTGAAATGATTTTTCCCGAATTTTATGAAACTCCAACTTCATAAAACCTTTCCCACTTCGTTTTGGATGAATTTTTGGAGAGAAAAAAAACCCTAAGTCCTCCCCTAAACCTCTAAGGTAAGTCCTACTCAAAACCCATGATTATTATCTCAATCTAACAAAGATTAACACTAGAATACTCATCTATTCCATAGATTCTGTAATGCTAGTAGTGCTATGGGGATTGTTTTGGGTTCATATATCATTCTAAATATGTTAGAATCCATGGGTGAATCGTATGAAATCAGGAACACAAAATTGGCTTAAAAACCCTACTTTTAAAAAAGGGTGGGAATTCAAGAGAAAAGTGTAAAGTTCTTATCTTTATATCTAAATCAATTGTAGAGTTATTGTTGAACATCGAAAATTTTATTTGGTAGCGTTTTAGCGGGAATTGAGGTATGTCTCTTTTCGAACATACTTTCAACCTTGAAAATGGTTTATTTAGCAATAATTTATGTGCGTGAGGGACAAGCCCACATTAAACCTTATGTGTAATGTATTATATATTTGTATCCGTGATTTCCCTATCAAGGGACTATTGAAATTGAATTATAAAGCTTTGAACGTTGAACATTATGTATCCCTATAAGGGATGCTTTAAACTTGATTTCGAAGACTTTGATATTTGATGTGTTTTTCCCTATGAACGGGTTCTGTTGAATTGAAATTGATTAGTGATTTAAACTTGGTTTCTAAATTGAATAATGAAATTGGTATACCCCTGTTAACGGGATGATAAATATAATCCATAATGAGTGATTCGGCTTCTCTGTTATGATTATGATTTGGCTAATAGTCCATGATTTTTATTATTTTGTGTTTGTCCTATCTACTCGGGAGGAATGGTAGCCACTATGGATCCTTGTACGGTTAGCCTAGCCATTCGAGAGGAAGAGTGGCCATCGAGAGTTGATAGCCCCGGTGTGGTTCATGCCTAGCCATTCGGAAGGAAGAGTGATCTTCGAGGGTCGATAATCCCGGTGTGGTTCATGAATGGCCATTCAGGAGGAAGAGTGGTCATCGAGGGTTGATAGCCTCGGGGTGGTCTTTGCCTAGATATTGGGGAGGAAGGTTAGCCGTCGTTGGTTACTAGCTTCGATCTGGTGCTTCTATGCAGCTTAGGGATCCTTAAGTGGTCATCCTTTCGTTATATTGATTTGGGCCAGTATTGGCATGTCTTATACTTTGGTTGCCTGTGAGTGAATTTTTGTTGATCTTGAGTTCATGAGTGATAAGACTTAATGTTGTAAATGGTACAATAAGTTGAAACTGATATATTCATGTGTTTTGGATTTTACTGGTGATTTTACTAAGATTACTGGCTTTCTCTATGTTTGGATTTCGACTTATTTTTTTAAAAAACTTAAGGTAACGAGAACTACCTAAGGATGCAAAGTGGTTATGTAAAACTTTATAAATGGCGGTAGGTGTGAATGTATGTTGGCATCGCCCCTAGACTGATGCATCTATGAGTTTTGATGATTGACAAACGGGCAAAAAATGATTGATGATAAACCAGGCCTAGATACATATGATTGGTACCATGAAGAAGACAAACTAGGTCTAAACACATATGAGAACGCACAAGAATAATTGAACAGAGCTAGACATCAGGATAAAGAAAGCAGAAGTTCCAAACACAAGTGAAATGTTTGAATAAGAAAGAATGCAATGCACATTGAACAAGTCCAAAGACCTGAGCTATCATAAAAGAAGAGTTGCAAGCAATGCACATGAATCAGGTTCATAGACATGTTCTATCAGATACAGACAAGTAGACAACCATAGGCAAAGAGGTGAAGAAGATGACCGGGCAGGAAGAAACACATAGATGTTCAGTGTATGGCATGAATGATATATGAATAGAAAAACTGAACAAAGTAGGCAGAAGAACGGGGAACTGATGATTTAGTCAAAGGTGCAATTCAATGTAAAAGTGGAACAAGCATGACAATATGTTCTATACAAAGGAGTCATCTAGTACAATGAATGAATAACCAGCATAAAGGTGAGATAATGAAGAAGAAGAGAAGTGAAGTGACTCAGACTCAGAGGATGGTGACTCAGACTTAGAAGACAATGATCAAGAAGAAAATTGTTCAACTAAAGAGCATGCAGACAAAGCATGTGAATCAAGTTAACAGAAGAACTACGTCTGCAAACATGTTCCATCACAGAGCCAGAACAAAATCAGAAGTCAAAGAGTGACTCAAGATTGAAGGCATGATTTATTCCTGCAATGAATAAATACATGTGAAGAAGAAAGACGCAGAGCTACACATGATCAATGAAATAGGTTTGTCAACAAGTCCCATCATACACACCAAAAATAGACTCAGGAAGAAGTCAGAAGCATGAACCGTAAAAGGGATGATGAAATAGGTTTGGGAACATGTTCGGTCTCAGACAGTGCTGAGATTCAGAGGCAGATGAACCAGGTAAGAAAGAGGTTGGTGAACATGTTCTAGGGCAAGTCCTACAACAACTAGGATTTGTAGAAGAATTGCGGTAAAGACTTGACGGCCAAGTATGAAAGATTGCTTGCCATATTTCTAGGGATTAGTAAGCCTCCTACACGTATAAGGAGCAGACTCAACAAGGCAAGAATCCAAGTACTACACAAACCCTATGTGCGTGTTATTGACCGACTAGGAAAGGGTTTTGTGTTAACCGACCTCTGAGACCTTCAATTTTATAAATACCAAGGTCTTTCCAAGAAGAAGTTGCGCACCCACAAAGAGAGAATTTAGAATATTGAGCTAGAAGAGGATTTATCCATCATATTCAAGAATTCGGGGTTGTGTTCCTTGTACAAGAAGATGGATTAAAGGAACTATTCTACTAAATAATGTTTTCCAGTTCTTAAGTCTAGAATCTTGCAATTGGTTTGTGCTATCAAGTTTTATCTTTATCCGCTTAATTAGAACCATAAAAAGTAGATACAAGTGTTGTAACTTCAAGTTAGAGGCTAGCTTGACAATAACTTGTTAGTTAGAGGTTAGGTAGCAATGCTGTTGTAGTTGGGATTGGGTTGCAGAGTTTGTAACTTAATTTACAGTTGGCTCAGTTGTAGTGAAGTGAGGTAAATCCTCCATGTCTGTAGGTCGTGGTTTTTATTATCTTTTGAGTCGGGTGGTTTCCACGTACATATCGTGTATCCTTTACATGCCTACAGTTTATTATTCTGCAAAGACGCTAGCATAGAACAGGTACAGTAACTTGTTCCATCCTTAGGCAAAAATTTATTACGCATAGGATAGGAAGTAGGTTATGAAAAACTAACAAGTGGTATCTGAGCAGGTTCTTTTCAAAGGGTTTAACACCTTGGAGAAGATCATGATGAATGTAGCACCTCCTATAGGACACTCAGAAGGTCAATCTATCAAAAGGCCAGCATTTTTCAATGGAAAATTTTATCAATGGTAGAAGGCGCGAATGGAAGATCACCTTCAATCAGAAGATTTTGAGTTATGGAGCTGGGTGATCAAAGGACCTAAATATCGTATGAAGAAGGCAGAATATGGGACTGTAGTGAGGAAAGAAAAGGCTGAGTGCACAGAAAGTGACTACAGGATTTGTGAAAAGAATGCCAAGGCCAAGAATGCGTTAATTCGTGGTCTTGGACCAGACGAATAAAATAGTATCTCAGGGTGTACCACAACCAAGCAGATTTGGGATGCTTTGAAGATAACACATGAAGGAACCAGCCAAGTAAGAAAATTCAGAAAGGCAATGCTCTTCACTGATTATGAAAATTTCAGGATGAAGCCAGGAGAGATCAGTGTTGAGATGTTTACCTGGTATACCTCTATTGTCGATTAACTGACCTCACTTGGAAAAGTCATCTCCACGGAGGGCTCCATAGATAAGATATTGTGAACCCCACCAAAACAATTCAAGATGAAAGTCACTGCAATCAGGGAAGCAAAAGACATAGAGGAGATGTCTCTAGACGAACTAATGGGAAACATAAAGACACACGAGATGGACATGGAGAATGCAAGAAATAAAGAAGAAAACTCAAGAAGGTATTTAGCTCTTAAAACCACAAAAACAGAAGAGAAAGAGGACACGACTCTGATCACAAGAAACTTCAGAAAATTCCTCAGAAGGGAAAATCATAAGGACAAAAATTGTATAAAAGGAAGGAGTAACGATATAGGACAAGCGGGTGGCTGTTTCAAGTGTGATAAAACTGATCACATAATCAAAGACTGCCTACAATAGGAAGTATAATTGAAGAAGAGAAGGAGAAAGAAGAAGTAAGCAAGTGTAAGGAGACAACCAAGGCTATAGTGGCAGCCTGAGGCTCTGATGATGACTAAGAAGACGAAGATGTTCACACAATGAGCATTCAGAGTCAGATATTGTTACACCTCATAAAATTTCATGTCGTTGTATGGTAAATACACTGACTCAGGGTGATATGCATATGATGTCTCTACAAGTAAGAAGGGGTACTTAACGATTCTAATTAAGATTCCAAAGACATTTGAGGCAAGAGAAGAAAGTTCATTGAGGAAGGCGAAGTATAATCGTGTTTCAGAAGGGTTTTGCAAAGTACCAAGCTAATGTCAATTTAATAATGTCTTGAGAAAGAGCTATAATGCTTTGTAGATTGTTAATTAAGTGTGAAGCAAGTGTTATGGAGGTCTCATAAGGATTGGAAGTCAAACGAACAACGGGAGCAATTTCGGAAATTGTGAGTTATACGGCCACTTATATGGCCCGTATAACTTATACGGTCTGTATAAGGGACCGTATAACCTGTCCAGAGAGGGGTCTAGCACTGGATGTATTATACGGCCACTTATACGGACCGTATAAGGGTCCGTATAATCCTCGTCGGGTAGCTTTTAATTTTTATAAAAGGAGACCCCTAAGTCCTTATTTTTCATTTCACTTATTCTCCACACCTCAAAAAGGCTCTAGAAAATTCTCCATACCATCTTAACATATATCCAAGAGAAATCAAGGGTTGAACATCAAGAGTTGGTAGAATCAAGAATATGAATGCTCACTAGGGTTGATACAAGTCAAGAACTCCTTTAGTGTGGAAGTTGGGGTTTTTCTCAAGTGGAATACCTTCATCCAAAGACCATTTCTACGTATTCAAAGGTGAGTTTTGCGCTTATTTCATGTTATTAGAAGTATTGAGTGTTTGAAAGACATGGATTAAAGAAGAATGTAGAATATGAGCTCAAATATGGAAATAATGGTATTTTGAGTAGTAAGTTCAATTGAGTCATGATTCTTAGCATGACATGAGTATAGTTTTGTTATGAATGATGCTATTGTCGTTAGGGGAGTATTATGTGAAGAATGAACATGTTGTTGTATTGTCGTAATGGGTGTGGATGATTTGAAAAAGAATTGTGAGGATTGAATGATGCCTAACTTGAAGAAGTTATTGATTATGATATTATGGATGTTGCTATTGATGTTTGGGAGTTGTTGTCTCATATGGAGAAAGTTGTAGAAACAAAGGAAGTGCTGCCCAGTTTTCGTTAGCCCTTAGTCGCCTTAGTTTAGCTTCAAGTATGTTTCCGGTTATCTAATTTTAGTACGAATTCCCTTGAATATAGAATCGTTAACTTGGAGGGAAGCTTTTAGTCGGCAAAGTTAGAGAGACGTAAAGGTATGTAAGGCTAGTCCCTTTTTTTTTTCTAAGGCATGATTCCTATAATATGATTTCCGTTATCTTTCCATGACTTTCTCATATTCCGGAAATTATGAGTCTATGAATATTGAGAGCTACTTATGAGATAATGATAAGAGATGTGTTATGAATATGATAATGACGACGATGAATCCATGTCTAGAGATCCTAAAGCTTATGCTTTGATATTCTTATGAAGCTGATGATCTTTATATGATTCCTTGATGTTATTCATTGTTTTTAGGCTCACCTTATGATGCTAGTTCTTTCAAGGTGAGACATGATGACCATGACTAACTCATAATGGAATCGGGGGCTCTCGACCTTACGTCACCCCGATGGAGTCGTAGCTTTACTTGAGTTCTTATGCATGCCTTATGATAAGTATATAATAATGAGATTACACCGTGCCTATATGGCCGGGCAGACACCGCTAAGGCGGGCGGCATATACACCATGTCTAGACGGCATGGGCAGACACCACTAGTGAGCGGCTTGATATGTTTACCCCGGACGCGGGCTCATGATTATCACACCATACCTATATGGTCGAGCAGTTATATATATGCTTATAAGTTAGCATGCATGAATCCGCCTTAAGAGGCAATCAGTTACAGGTTATCTCTTTTTCTTTTATTCTTGTATCTTTTATCATGTTATCGTGTATACCTTACATACTCAGTACATTGTTCGTACTGACATCCTTTCTTTTATGGACGTTGTGTTCATACCCACAGGTAGACAGGGAGGCGATACAGATTCAAAAGAGTTTATCAGCAGCTACACAAGAGCACTCCACTACTCCGGAGGTGCCAGTTATTGATGCATTCTTTTGTGTACATATTTAGGTATGACGGGGTCCTGTCCCGTCCTTATGTCTCAGTACTCTAGTAGAGGCTCGTAGATACGTATGCGTAGGTAGTAGTTGTCTCATGAATACATTAGTGTATATTTTGTATGTCATTTTTACAGCCATGAGGGCTCATGTATATATATATATATATATATATATATATATATATATATATGTATTGCCTTGGAAAGTATGTGTGTACATGTGGGGTATGATGGTTAGCAGGCATAGCGGTGCTCGGTAGTTATCTTCGGCTACCCATCATAGCCCACTGGTTAGGTCATGCCAAAAGTGACATCAGAGCAGTTCCGTCCTAGGATGCGTCTACGAGCCGTGTCCAACAGAGTCTCGTTTATGGATGTGAAGAGCGCCACACTTATAAACAAGAGGCTGCGGGGCATTTAGGAAAAATGACCATCTTTCTTCGTATTAAGATCGTGCGATAGAGCCATGTTATAAGATTTCCTTTTCTATAATTGTGCGTTATGATTTCAGCGATGCTGGTAAAGAGGAAAGTCATAGCCGCCCAGAAGGACAACGCTACGACAACAGGGTGGATAGAAAGGGAGCCACCAATGATTATAGTGGAAGGTGAATCCCATAATGAGGTCCCATCTCATACCTCTCACACTCCGCCTGTTTTGGAAGAGCATGAAGGAGTTTTAGCTTCGGCTCCAGTGCCTCCAGTTCCTCTACTGGGTGCTTCGGCTCAACAGATGACCGAGGCTTTTCAGCTATTGACTCAGCTAGTTGCCGCCTAGGCTCAGCGGTAGAGTGCCGGTTCGGGTGATAGAGCCACTAGTGCTAGAGCCCGTGATTTCATGAGTTTGAACCCGTGAGAATTTTTTGGATCAAAGCCGGATGAAGACCTGCAGGGTTTTATAGATGAGGTGTTGCGGACGCTGAGGATTATACATACTTCAGACACAGAGTCAGTGGAGTTGGCGTCCTATAGGTTCCGAGATGTCTCCGTTCTGTGGTACAACAATTGGATATCATCGAGAAAGGAAAATGCACCTCCCTCAGTTTGGCAGGAATTCGTAGATGCTTTCATCCGCCATTATTTGCCACCGGAGGTCCGTCGGGCTTGAGCTGATAAGTTTCTGAATCTAAAGCAAGGGAATATGAATGCTCGAAAATATAGCCTTCATTTTAATTCATTGGCTAGGTATGCCCCAACTATAGTAGCGGATATGGAAGACCGAGTACATCGATATGTGAGTGGCTTAGGGCGACATTTGTTCAAAGATTGCTTGACAGCTTCATTGCAGGAAGGGATGGACATTTCTCGTATTCAGGCCCACGCCCAGAATTTAGAAAAGCAGCAGTAGCCGCAAAGTTGTGAGCGCGATATTGATAGAGGACAGAGCAAGAAGGCCAGATCTGCCGGTGCTAGTGGTGAGTATAGAGGGGGTCAGCAGCAATAGTATTCCAGATATTCGGGCCAGTCCGCAACTAGTGCACCTCCTTAGTTCGTGGGCAGGAGATTTAATCGCCCCATTTATTTTGGTCCGGGTCAGAGTTCGAGGGTCTCAGGTCCTCAGTTTGTTGGAGGTGATCCTAGCCAGTAGAGACCACCGGTGCCGCGATGTAGGCAGTGTGGTAGATTACATTCAGGTCAGTGTCACCGAGGTTCAGATGCTTGCTATGCCTGTGGTCAGGTTGGGCATATGATGCGTGATAGTCCATCGATAGGTGGTAGAGTTGGAGCTCAACCTAGAGGATCAACAGCTGGTTCGTCCTCGTCTGTGGGTCCGGTAGGTCAGACTCCTAGACTCCAGCAGGCCGCGGTAGGGGCATAGGGGGAGCGTCCAATTCAGGTGGCGTCCAACCCCGTATTTATGCTTTAGCTGGACGCCAGGATCTTGAGTCCTCCCCTGATGTGGTTACAGGTATACTATCCATATTCTCTCATGATGTTTATGCATTAATTGATCCGTGTTCTACGTTGTCTTATATCACTCCTTATATTACTGGCCGTATTAGGGTGAAGCCCGAGCCAATTAAACCTTTTGAGGTATCTATTCCGATTGGTGATCCAGTACTAGCTAGACAAGTGTATAAAAATTGTGTGATTGTGGTATCCGATCGCCAGACTATAGCCGATTTGATTGAACTGGAAATGGTAGATTTTGATGTGATTGTGGGCATGGATTGGTTGGCTTCTTATTATGCTATTGTGGATTATAGAACGAAAATAGTTCGGTTTCAATTTCCGAGAGAACCAACGCTTGAATGGAAGGGTAACACAACATCTCCTAGAGGTAGTTTTATTTCCTACCTTAAGGCAAGGAAGATGATCGCGAAAGGCTATATTGATCATCTAGTCCGAGTTCATGACACTGAAGCAAAGTCGCCGACTTTTTAATCCGTTCCGGTAGTAAATGAGTTTTCAGATGTATTTTCGGATAAACTTCTAGGCCTTCCACCGGAGCGGGAGATTGATTTTGCTATTGATGTGCTGCCAGACACCGAGCCCATATCTATCCCTCCTTATAGAATGGCTCCTACAGAATTAAAAGAGCTAAAGTCACAACTGAAAGATTTGCTTGAGAAGGGATCCATTAGGCCTAGTTCATTGCCATGGGGAGCACCTGTCTTGTTTGTGAGAAAGAAAGATGGCTCCTTATGAATGTGCATTGATTATAGACAGTTGAACAAGGTGACAATCAAGAATAAATATCCACTCCCGAGAATCGATGATTTGTTTGATCAATTACAGAGTGCCAAGTGGTTTTCAAAGATCGATCTGAGATCGGGGTATCATCAGGTAAGAGTTAGAGAAGAAGATATTCCCAAAATGACTTTCAGAACCAGATAGGCCATTATGAATTTTGGATGATGTCATTTGGGTTGACCAACGCTCCGGCAGTGTTTATGAATATGATGAATAATGTATTTAGGCCTTTCTTAGATCTGTTTGGGATCGTGTTCATCGATGATATTCTAGTATACTCTCGGACAGAAGCAGAGCATGTAGACCATTTGCGTATGTCCTTGGGATTCTTCGGGCTCAAGAGTTGTATGCTAAATTTTCAAAATGTGAGCTCTGGCTGAATTCTGTAACTTTTCTGGGCCTTATCATTTCAGGTAATGGCATTCGAGTTGATACTCAGAAAATTGAGGCTGTGAAGACTTGGATAAGGCCTACAACGCCTACAGAAGTTCATAACTTCTTGGGATTAGCAAGCTATTATAGAATATTTGTGGAAGGATTTTCTTCTATTTCAGTATCATTAATGAAGCTAACTCAGAAATCAACAAAGTTCCAGTGGACCAATGTTTGTGAATGCAGTTTCTAGGAATTGAAGGACAAATTAACTTCAGCCCCAGTCCTGACACTTCCAGAAGGACCCGATGGTTATGTTGTGTATTGTGATGCCTCTGGTGTTGGGTTAGGCTGTGTGTTAATGCAGCACGGTAAATTCATTGCCTATGCTTCCCGGCAGTTGCGGAAGCATGAGAAGAATTACCCGACCCATGATCTTGAATTGGTTGCGGTTATTCATGCGCTAAAAATGTGGAGACATTACTTGTACGGTGTACATGTTGATTTCAATACATATCACAAGAGTCTTCAATATATTTTCAAGCAGAAGGAGTTAAATCTACCACAGAGGCGGTGGTTAGAACTATTGAAAGATTATGATGTGAGTATTTTATATCATCCTGGAAAGGCGAATGTAGTGGCTGATGCACTTAGCCGCAAATCAATGGGTAGTCTATGTGATGGTCCTTCGAGAAGAAAGAATTAATTCGTGAGCTTCGCCGGACTAGCTAGCCTCGGAGTTCGTCTAATTGATTCGAAATGCGGGAGTTGGTATTCACGGCCAACCTGTTTCATTTTTAGATATGGAGGTGCGAGAGCGCAATATGAGAATCCCCAGTTGAGTCACCATAGAGATACATTTCCTGAGAAAGAGAAGTCGCCATTTGAAGTTTCTGCAGATGTAGTTCTCAGATATCGAGGTAGGCTATGTGTGCCAGGTGTGGCAGGACTGCATCGTCAGATTCTAGAAGAAGCTCATTACTCTCGGTATTCCATTCACCCAGGAGTGACAAAGATGTATCACGATCTTAAACTAATGTATTGGTGGGATGGAATGAAGAAGGACATAGCAGAACTTGTAGCTCAATGTCCAAAATGCCAACAAGTGAAAATTGAGCATCAAAAGCCAGGAGGATTGTTACAAGCCATGGAAATTCCAGCCTGGAAATGGGAAGTGATCAACATGAATTTCATTGTACGGTTGCCTCGTTCCCGGTGCAAGTATGACTCCATATGGGTGATTGTTGATATACTCACGAAATCAGCTCATTTTCTTCCAGTCAGAACCATATATTCAGCAGAAGATTATGCAAGGTTGTATCTTAAGGAGATAGTGCGACTTCATGGTGTCCCGATATCTATTATCACAGATAGAGGAGCACAATTTCTTTGCCAAATTCTGGAAGTCTTTTCAAGAATGATTGTGAACTCAAATAAGACTCAGCACCGCGTTTCACCCACAAACTGATGGGCAAGCCAAATGCACTATTCAGACCTTGGAGGACATGTTACGGGCATGTATATTAGACTTCGGAGGAAATTGGGATGTACATTTTCCACTTATCGAATTTGCTTATAATAATAGTTATTATTCCAGTATCCAGATGGCTCCATATGAAGCTCTGTATGGAAGGAAGTGCAGGTCGCCAATTGGATGGTTTGAAGTAGAAGACACAGGCGATAGGTCCGAGATTGATTCGGCAAGCGATTGGAAAAGATCAAGCTTATCCGAGACTGATTGTTGACAGCTCAAAGTCGCCAAAAATCTCATGCAGATAACCGTTGGCGAGACTTAAAATTCCAAGTTAATGATTGGGTATTCCTGAAGGTATCACCGATGAGGGGCGTGATGAGATTTGGTAAGAAGGGAAAATTGAGTCCTCAATATATTGGACCTTATAAGGTAGTCCGCAGGGTAGGCCAAGTAGCTTATGAACTGGACTTACCTCCAGAACATGAGTCAGTCCATCGCTTTTCCATGTATCGATGCTCCGTAAGTGTGTCGGAGATCCTACTAGAATCGTGCCTGTAGAGGATGTTTAAGTTATGGAGAAGTTGTCTTATGAAGAGATACCAATCGCCATACTAGATAGGAAAGTACGAAAACTTAGAAATAAAGAGGTAGCCTCAGTCAAGGTCTTGTGGAGTAACCGAGAGGAAATGACTTGAAAAGCGGAAGAAGACATGAAATGCAAGTACCCGCAATTGTTTCCACCCCCGGAAGAGATTCAAGATGAGACGCCATTATCATAAGATATGTAATGCTTTCTTTTAATGCTTTTTGTCGCGTGTGGCCATATTTTCTTGTCGTTGTGTTGTAGCCCTGTGAGGTGATGTTATTGTGAGTTGTTGTGACCAGCTGATAGTGCCATATTACAGGGGAAACTCGGGTGAAATTTCTGTAGAATTCCCGAGGGATTAACATTCGAGGACGAATGTTTTAAAGGGGGGAAGAGTGTTACACCTCATAAAATTTCATGTCGTTGTGTGGTAAATAGACTGACACAGGGTGATATGCATATGATGTCTCTACAAGTAAGAAGGGGTACTTAACGATTCTAATTAAGATTCCAAAGACATTTGAGGCAAGAGAAGAAAGTTCGTTGAGGAAGGCGAAGTATAAGTCGTGTTTTGGAAGGGTTTTGCAAAGTACCGAGCTAATGTCGATTTAATAATGTCTTGAGGAAGAGCTATATGCTCCGTAGATTGTTAATTAAGTGTTAAGCAAGTGTTAAGGAGGACCCATAAGGACTGGAAATCAAACGAACAACGGGTGCAATTTCAGAAATTGTGAGTTATACTGTCCGTATAAGGGACCGTATAACCTGTCCAGAGAGGGGTCTATCATTGGAGGTATTATGCGGCCACCTATACGAACAGTATAAGTTATACGGACCGTATAAGGGTCCGTATAATCCTCGTCGGGCAGCTTTTAATTTTTATAAAAGGAGACCCCCAAGTCCTCATTTTTCATTTCACTTATTCTCCACACCTCAAGAAGGCTCTATAACATTCTCCATTCCATCTTAACATATATCCAAGAGAAATCAAGGGTTGAACATCAAAAGTTGGTAGAATCAAGAATATGAATGCTCACTAGGATTGATACAAGTCAAGAACTCCTTTAGTGTGGAAGTTGGAGTTTTTCTCAAGTGGAATACCTTTATCTAAAGACCATTTCTACATATTCAAAGGTAAGTTTTGCGCTTATTTCATGTTATTAGAGGTATTGAGTGGTTGAAAGACATGGATTAAAGAAGAATGTAGAATATGAGCTCAAATATGGAAATAATGGTATTTTGAGTAGTAAGTTCAATTGAGAGCATGAAATGAGTATAGTTTTGTTATGAATGATGCTAATGTCGTTAGGGGAGTATTATGTGAAGAATGAACATGTTGTTGTATTGCAGTAATGGGTGTGGATGATTTAAAAGAGAATTGTGAGGATTGAATGATGCCTAACTTGAAGAAGTTATTGATTATGATATTATGGATGTTGTTATTGGTGTTAGGGAGTTGTTGTATCATATGGAGAAAGTTGTAGAAACAAAGGAAGTGCTGCCCAATTTTCGTTAGCCCTTAGTCGCCTTAGTTTAGCTTTAAGTATGTTTCCGGTTATCTAATTTTAGTGAATTCCCTTGAATGTAGAATCGTGAACTTGGTGGGAAGCGTTTAGTCGGCAAAGTTAGAGAGACGTAAAGGTATGTCAGGCTAGTCCCTTTTTTTTTTCTAAGGCATGATTCCTATAGTATGACTTCCTTTATCTTTCCATGACTTTCTCATATTCCGGAAATTATGAGTCTATGATTATTAAGAGCTACTTATGAGATAATGATAAGAGACATGTTATGAATATGATAATGACGACGATGAATCCATGTCTAGAGATCCTAAAGCTTATGCTTTGATATTCTTATGAAGCTGATGATCCTTATATGATTCCTTGATGTTATTCATTGTTGTTAGGCTCACCTTATGATGCTAGTTCTTTCAAGGTGAGACATGATGACCATGACTACCTCATAATGGAATCAAGGGCTCTCGACCTTACGTCACCCCGATAGAGTCGTAGCATTACTTGAGTTCTTATGCATGCCTTATGATAAGTGTATAATAATCAGATTACATCGTGCCTATATGACCCGGCAGACACCGCTAAGGCGGGCGGCATATACACCATGTCAAGATGGCATGGGTAGACACCACTACTGGGCGGCTTGAGATGTTTACCCTGGACGTGGGCTCATGATGATCACACCGTACCTATATGGTCGGGCAGTTATATATATGCTTATATGATATGATGTTGACTAATATAAGTTAGCATGCATGACTCCGCCTTAAGAGGCAACCAGTTACAGGTTATCTCTTTCTCTTTTGTTCTTGTATCTTTTATCATATTATCGTGCATGCCTTACATACTCAGTACATTGTTCGTACTGACGTTCTTTCTTTTATGGACGACGTATTCATGCCGCGAGTGTAACGGGGAGGCGGTACGGATTCATATGAGTTTATCGACGACTACACGGGACACTCCCATTTACTCCGGAGGTGCTAGTTATTGATGCATTCTTTTTTGTACATATTTGGGTATTACGGGGTTCTGTCCCATCTTTATGTCTCAGTATTCTAGTAGAGGCTCGTAGATACGTATGCGTGGGTAGTAGTTGTCTCATGAATACATCAGTGTATGTTTTTTATTTCATTTTTGCAGCCACGAGGGCTCATGTATATATATGTATTGCCTTGGAGAGTATGTGTGTACAGGTGGGGTATGATGGTTAGCAGGCATAGTGGTGCTCGGTAGTTAGCTCCGGGTACCCGTCATAGCCCACTGGTTAGGTCGTGACAGATATAGAGGAAGACATCAATATGAGCTATGAGTTTAAGACCCTAAAGGTTGCGAAGAATAGAAAGAATATAATATATGTGGGCAACACAAGGACGTTGTCTGATTAGACAAAAAAGGAACTTATCCATCCCTAGACTGAAAGAAAAAGGCCCAAGTTTTTATGGGTGCCTAAAACTAACCCTTGATTGATTTGCAGGTAGAGGAGCAAAAGTGCATGCTAAAGTGATATATGAATAGTGCTTGCTCAGGATATGAAGGGAGAAAACATTATTAATTCTGCTCACTCTCAAGATACAAGAAGGATAATGCTACAAAAAGAATGTAATCAAAGAGAAGGCAATCAGACTGGGGAACGCTACGTGAAACAGGTAGGTAAACCTGGTACACCGAAGGAGGATCAAGCTAACAAGGAATGAATAGGTGATAAGAAAGAGAAGGGCTGAAAAAAGGAAGAAAGCAGTCATCCACGAAAGCAGAAAGGGTGGGTATCAAGATTGTGGGTACTCATGTAGCCATGAAATAGGTTTGGGAACCAGCTCGTAGTAACAAAAGAAGATAGTCAACAGAAGAAGGTGGCGTATACATCGTTATTAAGGGTTGAAATTCAGGATCTTAAAGCAAGAAAAATTGGAGGACACATTTGTCACGACCCATTTTAGGATCGCGCGGGCACCTACCATTCCCACCTCGGTAGGAGAACCCTTGACCCAAAACAAAAATCATGTGAGTAAAGAACGAGATTCATTAATCTTCAAGATATAACATAATCAAAATGCGGATGTCAAACAAATATATATAAATATAATAGCGGAAGTGTTTACAAAAATTTAGTAAATCCGACTTCTTTCCCGTGACCTGGTCTAAACTAGTACAAGAGCGACTAAGATCGAAGACTAAATATGATAATGAATATAATGAATCAACCACCATCTTGGAATGAGAATGATGGAGGCCTTCAAAATTGGCACCGTGCATTTTTACGGAAAACTAGAATCATTCAATATCTTGAAAAACTCTACACCCCCGAAAGCGATATAGCAAGAGTAGTATCAGTACAACACTAGTACTGGTAAGCATCATAGGCCGACAATGGTTAGAATACATAACGGTAATAGAATTCACAAATAAGCAAGGTAGGCAAAACTAAGTCAACAGTACACATTACCTCTTTTGCTCGTCTCAACAAATATAAGGTTCTTATTTCCATTAACTCTTCCTTAGGGATCCATTTGCTTAACTATATTGCCACTCACCTAATAGCTCATCTAACATAAAAGTGACAATTATGCTCAAGTATCACCAATCAACTATCATTACAATATTCACTCTTATTTTTAAGGAAAGCTCTCTCATTGTTCTAGTATTTATTACTCACCCAATCTAGCAATTCATACACATCCATATTAAGGTCATCTAGCACCACACTTTCCCAATCCAAGTTTATAGCCTATAGTTATAACAACTAGTCCCAATTATGCCAAGTCTCAGTATAGCCAATCCGAACCAGTACATCACAACAATATCACCCCAAACCAAAAGGTACAGAGCAATGCAATAATGTAAGTATGATAAATGAAATGCATATGCACCATACACATGTACTCCGACAATGGAACATCACATCTGGACAGTACGACCCATGGAGGACCTCCGAAAAATGACCTCGAATCACGAGCACTCTCTCGATCCCAACAAGAGACCTTGGGCATCGAGCAGTCATTCATTCCTGGCAAGAAACCTCGGACAACGTACACTTATTCCGCTCCTATAAATGACCTTGGATCACGGACTCTCGTCTCTCTTTTACGTTCTCCGGCAATGACCTCGGAGGCTACACTCTCTTACTTATCATCATTAGTATCATAACTGTGCAATATCAATGTATCATGGAAATAAGTATGAATACAATGCAATGTAATACTGTCACGACCCAATCGGAGGGCCGTGACAGGTACCCGATGCTAACCCACCTGGGAACCTCTTAACGTACATTCACATTTACATCTAGGTGAGCCACATAGCTTAATTATAATTTCTATTCATCATTCATACTAATCTCATTGGGCAACAATACGTTTATATCACCATCAATAACTATGCCCATATCAATGTACATAAGCCGACAAGGCTATCAAAATGATATACAAAATATAAGCTGACAAGGCTAAAGACATCTAACCATATACACATGTCTAAGAGCCTCGAAGAAGAGTATGTCACATTATATAGGCGGGACAGAACCCCGCCATGCCCATAAGTATGTACACAAAGAATAGATACCAAAAGCTGTAGCTCCGAAAGAAATGGAGCTCCGCTACGTAGTCCCTAAGTAATAAAGCCATGGATCAAGCCTGTCTCCCTGGACACCTGTGGGAATGACGCAGTGTCCACAAATAAAAGGACATCAGTACAAAGAATGTAATGAGTATGTAAGGCATAATCGACATCATTATAGAAGAATAATAGATAACAGAAGAAATAACATAAGATAGGAGGTAGTAGAACCATCGTCATAAACACTTACGTAGTAGAACCATCGTCATAAACACTTATTTGCTTTTCATAGGGACCTTCCGTTTCTAATGCGTGATCGTATACATATATCCATATCTGTATCCGTATTCGTATAGGTACTTATTTACATTTCATATCCATATTCATATTCATATTCGTATTCATATTCGTATTCATAGCATACCCAACCATGAGGGGTCGGTGTTTCGCGTATGCCGTGGCAAACTCGGTGATTATACATACCTGGCCCTACCAAAGCTCAGGGTTATCCGTATCCAACTGCAGTGGTATGCGCGCGATATATATCATTCCAGGCCATATAAGCTCGATGTTACATAATAGTCATACATAGACACATATACATAAGAGCTCATAAGCGTCTTTGGCATCATTACTATCATCGTTTAATTACATCTATCCTTAGAGGATTACTCATCATATAAGGAATTTAGTAGAATCGTAGCATAACGAGAATCATGAGCTTTAGTAGTTTTTAAAGATAGAATCATTTGGACGAAATTATAGGCTTATAAAAGAATAGATTTATGGCCAAGGAACCATGCCTTATTAAAAGAAGGGTTAGCCTTATATACCTTTTCGTTCAACTATTCTATCGCTTGAACGTTCTCCTTCAATGCTCACGTTTCTACCTTCATTAAAGTTTATACTAACATTAGATAATCGATAGCTTAGCACAATTGACTAAGGCTAGAGAAAATTGGGCAACATCTCCTTTATTCATACAACTTCCCCCATATCATATATCAACTCCCAAACATCTATAATAACATTCACAACATCATGGCAATAGTTTTCATTCACCTACATTATCCATATTCCTCAATTCACTTCAAATAATCCATATCCAAGGTCATAGCACACTATTACATTCACT
>NC_081347.1:30216794-30226877 GCF_029784015.1 Lycium ferocissimum | reverse complement strand
CAACATGTTCTATACAAAGGAGTCTGTGAGACAGTGAATGAATAACCAACATAAAGGTGAGAAAATCAAGAAGAAGAGATGTGAAGTGACTTGGACTCAGAAAACAGTGACTCAGACTCAGATGACAATGATCAGAAAGAAATTGTTTAGCTAAAAATTTTGTAGATAAAGCATGTTAATGTCACGACCCGACTAGGGGCCATGACGGGTACCCGGGGCTAACCACCGAGCACCACTTATGCTATTACTTATTGCACTCATCATGCGTTCATTTATTAATCTCATGCTTATAATCATAAGAAAATCATTTTTCATTTGAAACATATTTACCTTTATATACATAAGCCCTCCGGCTATCAAAATGATATACATACAATAAAAACTTCGTGAGACCATATTACCCACACATACGTATCTACAAGCCTCTACTAGAGTACTAGACATATGGATGGGACAGGACCCCGTCATGCCCAATATATATACACAAAATAAGCAATAGCACCTCCGGAACAAGAAAGTGCTCTCAAAATCTGCTGATGCCCCTATGAATCTGGATCACCTCCCTGTCTACCTGTGGGCATGAACACAGTGTCCAAAGAAAACAACGTCAGTACGAATATTGTACTGAGTATGTAAGGCATAAACAAGAACAATACATCAATGAGACAGAGGGATATCAAATGAAGAACAATCTGCAACTGACTGTCAATGTTAATGGAAATAATGCATGCTGACTTACTTCATAAACATCATCATCATATCATATATGCATGTATATATACGTATAAGCTGCCCGATTATATATGTACGGTGTGATCATTATTAGCCCGCGTCCAGGCCTCCCGCGTCTGGGGTAACTATCTCATGCCGCCCACTAGTGGCGTCTGCCCATGCCATCTAGACATGGTGTATACGCTGTCCGCCCGGTCGTATAGACACGGTGTAAATTCATCATCAGGTACTCATCATAATGCATGCATAGTAAATCAAAGACAACTATACTTTATCGGGGTGACATAAGATCGTGAACCCCCGATTCCATTATGCAGCATTCATGAACATTCTGCCTCACCTTGAAGGAATTTGTAAGGTGAGTGTATACAATAAATAATATCAACGGATCATAGTTAGAATCATTAGCTTTAGGATCTTTAGACTTAACTCATCATCATCACTATCATGCTCATGACATATCTCGTTTCTCTTATCTCATGTGTAGCTCTTTATAATGGTAGGCTCATGATTGCCGGAATATAAGAAAGTCATGGGAAAATAGGAGAATTCATGCCATTGGAGTCATGCCTTAGAAAAAGGGTACTAGCCTCACATACCTTTTCGTTTAGCTATTCTATCGCTTGATCGTTCTCCTTTAACACTCACGTTTCTACCTTCAAGAGAGTTCGTATTATCGTTAGCTAATCGATTACATAAACATGCTCAATCAAAGATAGAGAAAATTGGGCAGCATTTCCTTTGTTTATACAACTTTCCCCATATTACATATCAACTCCCAAACATCTATAATTACATTCACAACATCATAAGCAATAATCTTCATACACCTACATTATCCACATTTCAGAATTTCACTTCAATTCATCCATGATCATGGTCATAGTACACCAGTACGTTTTTCTCATATATAATGTTTACCCCATGTCCTTAATGTCATTTATAACTTACTTATAATCACAACATATCAAGAATCATGACTCATTTCAAACTACTACACAAAATCTCATTACTCTCATCTTTGTAACCCATCCCATTTTCTATCTCCTTTCATAGTCTAAGTCTTTCAACCTCCCAATACTTTAAACAAAATGGAATGATCATAAAACTTACCTTAGATAATGTGGGAATGAGCCTTGAATGGAAATACTTCACTTGAGCCAAAACCCTAGTCCACTTCCAATGGGATTTCTTGACTTGGATGAACACTAATGAGTTTCTTGCACTTGATTCTCTTGGTTTGATGAAGTTGATCATGAATTTCTCTTGGGTTCTTGTAGATGAAGAGTGTGGAAGGTTCTAGAGAGTTCTTGAGTTGTGGAGAAGAAATGAGAAGATAGGAAATGAACATAATGAACTTGGGTCCTCTTATTTAAAACTTTAAAATCGTCCCGACATAATTATAAGGACACTTATACGGCCCGTATAAGTGACCGTGAAATCGCTTCAGCAACCACTCCTTTCTGTGACAATTATATGGCACATTATACGGTCCGTATAATTTTATACGGTCATGGACCTTCTCTGTGATGGTTATATGGACCATATAATTGGTCGCATAATCCATCTTTTCTCAGATCTTGTTCTCATCACTTTGTTTGATCTCCAATCCTTATGGAACCTTCTTAACACTTGTTTAACACCTCATTAACAATCTAAGGGACGTTATAACTCTTTTCCAAGTCACCATTAAGTCATCATTAACTTATTACTCGTGAATCTTTTCCGATACATAACGCATACCTAGCCTTTCTTGGCAAATTTCTTTCTCTTACCTCGAATGTCTTTTGAAATCTCAATTAGACCTATTAAATGCTATTTCTTGCTTATTGAAACATCGTATACTTCATACCCTTCGTTAGTCTATTCACTATGCATCAATGAAATTTTTTTCGAGGTGTAACAGTGAATCAGAAGAACCAGGTCTGCAAACATGTTCCATCACAGAGCCAGAACAAAATCAGAAGTCAAAGAGTGAGTCAAGATTGAAGGCATGATTTATTCCAGCAATGAATAAATGCATATGAAGTAGACAGACACAGAGCTACACATGATCAATGAAATAGCTCTATCAACATATTCCATCATACATAACAAAAACAGTCTCAAGAAGTTAGAAGTATGAATGAGAAAGGGACGATGAAAAGAGGTTTGAGAACGTGTTCTATCTCAAACAATGCAGAGATTCAGAGGCAGAAGAACTAGGTGAATGAAACAAGTTCGTGAACATGTTCTAGGGCAAGTCCTACAATAACTAGGATTTGTAGAAGAATTATGGTAAAGACTTGGCGGCCAAGCATGTAAGATTCCTTGCAAAATTTGTAGGGATTAGTAAGCCTCCTACACATACAAGGAGCAGACACAACAAGGAAAGAATCAAAGTACTACACAAACCTTATGTGCATGTCATTGACCGACAAGGAAAGGAATTTTGTGTTAACCGACCTGCAGAGCATCAATGTTATAAATACCAAGGTCTTTCCAAGAAGAAGTTGTGCACCCACAAATAGAGAATTCAGACTATTGAGCGAGGAGAGGATTTATCCATCATATTTATGAATCCAGGGTTGCGTCCCTTGTACAAGAATACTGATTGAAGGAGCTGTTCTATTGAATAATATTTTCCAGTTCTTAAGTATAGAATCTTACATTAGGTTTGTGCTATCAGGTTGTATCTTTATCCGCTTAGTTAGAAGAATAAAAAGTAGGTACAAGTGTTGTAACTTCAAGTTAGAGTCTAGCTTAAAGACAGCTTACTAGTCAGAGGGTGGGTAGCAAGGCTGTTGTAGTTGAGATTAAGTTACAGAGCTTGTAACTTAATTTGCAGTTGGCTCAATTGTAGTGAAGTTGAGGTAAATCTTACAGGTTTGTAGGTCATGGTTTTTTTACCTTTTGAGCCGGGTGGTTTCCACGTAAATATCATGTGTCCTTTACTTACCTGCAGTTTATTATTCCAGAATGATGCTAGCATAGAATAGGCACAGTAACGTGTTCCATACTTAGGCAAAAATTAGTTACGTGTAGGATAGGAAGTAGGTCGTGCAAAGCTAACAAGTGGTATCAGAGCGGTTCTCCTCAAAGGGCTAACACTTTGGAGAAGATCATGATGAATGCTGCACCTCCTATAGGACATTCAGAAGGTCAATCCACCAGAAGGCCACCATTTTCAATGGACAATTTTATTAATAGTGGAAGGCGCGAATGGAAGATCATCTGTAAGCAGAAGATTTTGAGTTATGGGACAGGGTGATTGAAAGACCTAAGTATCCTATGAAGAAGGCTAAAGATGGGATTGCAGTGAGGAATGAAAAGGCTAAGTACACAGAAAGTGACTATAAGATTCTTCAAAATAACTCCACGGCCAAGAATGCATTAACTTGTGGTATTGGACCTGACGAATACAATAGAATCTCAGGGCGTACCACAACCATGCAGATTTGGGATGCTTTAAAGACAGCGCATGAAGGAACCAACCAAGTAAGAAAATTCAGAAAGGCAATACTCTCCACTAATTATGAAAATTTCAAGATGAAACCAGGAGAGACCATTGCTGAAATGTTTACCAGGTATACCTCCATTGTCAATTAACTGACCTCACTTGGAAAAGTCATCTCCAAGTCGCCAAAAGAATTCAAGACGAAAGTCACAGCAATCAGGGAAGCAAAAGACATAGAGGATCTAAACGAAATAGTGGGAAACCTAAAGATATACGAGATGGACATGGAGAATGCAAGAACTTAAGAAGCAAGATCAAGAAGGTCTTTATCTTTTAGACCACAGTCACAGAAGAGGAAGAGGACATGACTCTGATCACCAGAAACTTCAGAAAATTCCACCGAAGGGAAAATCACAAGGACTAAAATTCTGAAAAAAGACAGGAGTAAAAATAGAGGACAAGCGGGTGGCTGTTTCAAGTGTGATAAAACTGATCACATGATCAAAGACTTCCTACAATATGAAATAGAATGGAAGAAGAGAGGAGTAGAGATGGAGAAAGGAGAAGTAAGCAAGCACAAGGCGACAATAAAGGCTATGGTGGCAGCCTGGGGCTTTGATGATGACTTAGACGACGAAGCTGTTCATATAATGAGCATTCACAGTCAGTTATGGAGGAAGACATCAATATGAGCTATGAGTTGAAGAACCTAAAGGTTGCAAAGAAAAGAAAGAATACAGTAGATGTTAGCAATACAGGGATGTTGTCTGATTTGGCAAAGAAGGAACTGATCCATCCATGACTGAAGGAAGAGGACCCAAGTTTGTATGGGCAGGTAAGAGAAGTAAAAGATCAAGCCAAAGCGATTTATACATAGTTCTTGCTCAGGATATGAAAAGAGAAAACATTATTAATTCTGCTGACTCTCAAGATAAAAGGAAGATATTAATGCAAAAAGAATGTTATCAAAAGAGAAGGCAATCAGAGAGTGGAAACGCTGCGTGAAACAGGTCGGTAAACCTGGTTCACCGAAGGAGGGTTATGCCAATAAAGAATGAACAAGTGATAAGAAAAGAGAGGGGCTGAAAGAAAAAGCAGTCATCCACAAAAGCAAAAAGGGTGGGTATCAAGATTATGGATACTCATGCGGCCATGAAACAGGTTCAGGAACCTTTTCCCAGTAACAAAAGAAGATGGTTACCAAGAACAACTGGAGTATACTTCGGAGATTAAGGGTTGAAATTCAGGATCTTAGTGCAAGAAAAATCGGAGGAAACATTCTTGGAAAAACTGTGCTAGCACTGGGAACGATTAAAGCTGCACAAGTATCCCTCAAAATTTGCTAGAGAGGTTGTCACTGACTGTGTGCCACACAAAGTAATTAAAATATTTTACTCAGTCTTGTACATTAAGTTGTACATCCTACACAGGGTATGTTCATGATCCTACAAAGTCTAAACATGATGACTGTCACAGAAGCAGGCTTCAAATCAAAGATTTCAAATATGCTTCAGGTTTGTTTTTTCCCTACAGTCAATTATATACTCAGATCATGGAACAACTTAGAAAACTAGTTTCTACCCTAGTCCTGACTAGCCACCTAAGGAGTGCATTGAGAGTAGATAAAGTGAGTTATGATGATAGCCTTATAAAAACACCTAAAATCAAATCATGTTCTTCCCAAAAAGATAGACTTTTCAGCTATCCGATCAAATCTCTACATAAACCTGTCACGACCCATTTGGACTAAGTTGTATAGGCACTTACCTTTTCCACCTCGATAAGCGAACCCTTAACCCAACAATAAGTAAAGACATGAATAATTAAATCGAGCAAGCTGAAAGAATAAATACGTAAGGCTCACGATAATATTTAGAAAAAAATAGTGCGGAATAAGGAAACACCCCCAGGGTATGATCTAAGTCATACAAGATCATCTATGAAAATATACAAGTCTGGAATGATAATACATAAATCTATCTATGTCTCAGAATGGAAATGGTAATACTACAATATCACAATCAAGAAAGAACAACAAATTCCAATATCTACTAACAGCACGTGGCATCGAGCCAACACAACCGAATAATAAAATCACAACACAAAGGGGTGGCTAGCCCCAATCACGCAACAAGGCCCAACCTAAGACAATATCCAACCTAACTTCATACCCGAAGGTTTACATGATTTCTCCGACAATATAATCTAAATATATGCTTCACTATATAAAGTCTCACCAAGGGTAAGCCGTAACCTACTTGGATGGCCGAACAACAAACACTAGCAAATCACTCTTTTGCCTTGCCCTTCCGCTAAGCCTCAGAACCAAAGTAGTCTAGGCATATTCGAAATGTAGATTACAAATCATAAAGAATGATACTAATATTGTTATCATTCAATTTAGGTCAATTCTAACCCTAGAAATTGGAAAAACGGGGCCCACAAGGTAAAAATGGGAAATTCGGGAGTAAAATATCAATTTAAGTACTAGATGATCATAACCCAACAACTAATTGCTGATTTAACTCATGGATTCACCTAATTTCGGATTTCAAGTAAAACCTCCAATTTTAGGTATAAACCCTAACTCTTTGATTCAAGAATTCAACTCAAATAATGGAAGATATATTATTAAGAACCTTAGATTCATCAAAATCTATCATAAACTCCATCAATTTCATCATTAATAAGCCTAGATAGAACATTCACTAACTCTACTTTCATCTTCTATTACTTAGGAATTTCTACGGAAAAAGGAATTTAAGATGATTAGGAACAAGGAATTAGTAAAGAGATTAGCAAGACTTACTACCAAGATTGTTTTTCCAATAATCTTCTAAAACAGTCCCCAAGCGCTCAATTTTCGTAATGGGAATAAATGATAGACTACGGGCTTATTTAATATACATTTAATGAAATAATAGGCCCGTTACCGCCACAATGGTATCGGGGCCGCAACAGCGACGCCGCCCCAGCAGTCCCACAAACCGCTGGGACGGTCTGGGCCAAATCACACTTGGCCGCCCCAGCGGTCATTCCGCTGCAACAGCGGTACCGCTTGGACGACACTGGTGCGGCCAACGCGGACACTAGGTACTAGAAACCCAACTAAATTTTCTAAGTCTCAAGCGAAATCCCAAACCACTCCCGAGGCCATCTGCTCCCAAACCACATACACGTATCCATATAAAAATACGCTACGAACACAATTGTGGCTTCGAAATTTCCAACAGAGGTCTCGTTGACCAAATCAAACCCCGATACCTCATTTCCAATTTCCCAACCCAAGTCCCGAAATACATTCGAGTGCATTGGGAATCGAACCAGAGATACACACAAGTTCTAAATGACTATCCAGACCTCTCAAAATCGATGAAATTTTGAAAAAAGTCTGTTTACCCAAAAGTCAACTTTGGGTCAACTCTTTTTCGCTTAAAGCTCATATTTCACAAGAAGTCGCCCGAATCAAGTCTAGACACCTCGAGAAGTGTGCCAACAGTCCCTTCGGGTAAAAAGTGAGCTAATCATTGTTCGAAAATGGCAAAAATGCAGAAAAGACTATAACGACTAAACAGGTCGTTACATCCGATACCAATTGAACCATAACTCATGCTTGAGCGAATAAGAGAAAAGGAGCAAAAAATATCTGAATCAGATAACAATAGGGGATATCGGCTGCGCATGTCGGACTTCTCCTTATAGGAAAGATTCTCTTCGAACAAAACTACATCTCAACGAATGATACAGAAACCACCAGAACGGTACTTCTCCAACACAAAAACATGGGAAACCGAGCGAACATTCGACAGATCTGGTGAAAAACTAACTCGTAGAACAAGGTCCACAATGGGTAGTCTCAAAAAGCCCCAAACACCTCGGCTCACTTACTAGTCACAACACTCTAAACTTAGCTCAAGCTTCAATTCTCATAACTCCATATTCGGATTTCTCTCGCAACTGATCCTCGAATAAACGAATCGCTCTACTCGAATTCTCTGATTGATAGAACCGTAACTCTGAAAGCAATCGAAAGGCCCCACAACTACTTCCCCAACCAATGCAATCCTCTAAAACATGGTCACAACCATAGCCCATTCTGAACCGATGAAATACTCTGATTTCGCTAACCTTTCCTTCGCACTTACTAGAGTCGTTTCTCGTACCGCGATTCCTTAGAAACATATGAACACACATACCAAAATTTTGAACCCATAACTTACTCTCGCCAGAAAGAATCCTTAATTCATCTGTGATCTCTACGCAATTCCATAAAAAACTGAGCTTTCCAACAACCAACTTGGCTAATTTCAAATCATCTTAAACCTTCAAATCACAATGCAGGAACCATACCACTGAATATCTCGTCGAGCAAACAACTGATCACTATTAGGACCTCTCGCACAACAGTTCCTCCTCAACTCTGTACTAAGCTCATTGCAATCCATTAGCCTATCCAAGTAACTGTTCTCAGAAAATACCCTAAAATCAACTAGAAAACCCTAACAAAGTTCGGTAAATCTGTCATACCTCGAATATGAGCCGAAACGCATCAAACCTTTAAATATCTTCCTGGATGTGTAATTTTAGACCTTTAAACTTAACTTCGAACAACACTAACCCTGAGTGAATGCACAACTCTTGAATACCACCAATAGACATTAGAAATGACTCTGAATTTTGAAAACAATCACAGCCATACCATACATAACAATCCCGTCTATCACCTTCGACTCCACAAGCTGAGTCCTATCCCAGTTATCAACTTAGTACCGAAGAACTATAACTTACGATTTCAATCTTTATATTTCTCAACCTTTACCCGATATGAAGTTTTGATACAAACCCGAACTTTTCGACACAAAACCTGAGGCCTCATATAGTAATTATATAACCATCAAACCCCTCATAGCACCACCTCGATATGCCCGTAAATTCTCCGAAAGTATCTGTTACACCTCAAAAATTTGGGTTGTCATACTGTGAGTAGACTAGAGTAAGCATAAGGTGAGCATGGAGCTCTTATGACCATAAGAAGGATATTTGGTTTCTTAAAAGTGCATACGATAAGATTTTGAAGTTATATGAATTAGTGAAATAAGTTCGTCAAAGGAAGGTGAAGTATAAGTTGTGTTTGGGAAATATTTTGCAAACTATTGAGTTAAGGATTGATTGGTAATGCCTTGGAGAGGAGTTATGAGGATATTTAGATTGTTAATGAATGGTTAAACAAGTGTTAAGAAGGTCCCATAAGAATTGGAGATCAAACGAATCGACGAGAACAAGTTCGGGAAGAAGGTGGGTTATACGACCATTTATTATAGGTGGGTTATACGACCATTTATTATAGGTGGGTTATACGACCATTTATACGGTCCGTATAATAAATGGTCGTATAACCCACCTTCTTCCCGAACTTGTTCTCGTCGATTCTCCAATCCTTATGGGTTCTTCTTAACAATTGTTTAACCCTTCATTAACATTATAAATATCCTCGTAACTCCTCTCCAAGGCATTACCAATCAATCCTTAACTCGATAGTTTGCAAAATCTTTCCCAAACACAACTTATACTTCATATTCCTTTGATGAACTTAGTTTCACTAATTCATATAACTTCAAAATCTTATCGTATGCACTTTAAAGCTACCAAATATCCTTCTTATGGTCATAAGAGCTCCATGCTCACCTTATGCTTACTCTAGTCTACTCACAGTACGACAACCCAAATTTTTGAGGTGTAACACTTTCCCCCCCCCCCCCCCCCCCCCTCTCCCCCTCCAGGAACATTCGTTGGAGTTGTTTATTATATGAATAAGGTCGTTGAAACAAAGGAAATTTTTGAATTTTTTTACCCCTTAGTTGTTTTGTTGGGGGCCTAAATGTTTGGTTTTAATCTTCGTATTTTTTCCTCAAGGT